>NC_141142.1:40400804-40557470 GCF_053477565.2 Lygodium microphyllum | reverse complement strand
GGATGCTGGGGGTGATGGTGGTGAGTTCCGCGGAAGGCACCAGGAGGGTAGGGATCGGATGGAGTGGGGCCTTGCCCTTGCCTTCAGGGACTGGAGGTGGCACAAACTTTGGCACCTGTGTGCTAGACCCTGGCCCCTCTTCTTTGCGTGGGCTCAAGTTCCTTAGTTCATCTGCTCGGCACTGTTGTTCAATGGATCGGCGGGTGGCCTCCGCTAGGTCCTCTTCCTCCTTTCTTCGTAGCTCCTCCTCTTCCTCATCCACTTTTCTCTTCCTTTCCTCCTCCCTTTTTTTCTGCTCCTCCTTCTTTTTTCCTTTCTGTTCTTTTTCCCTCCTTTTCTCCTCTTCTGCTTCTTGTTTTGACGCCTCCTTTGCTTTCTGTAACTCCTCTTTTTCCCTCTCCTCCTCCTGTCTCTTTGTTCTCTCTCTCTCCTTTGCTTCTTTCAGGGATTCCTTCTTCGCCCTTTCCAAGTCTTTCCTTTCCTTCTTCCTGCCTTCGTCATTCTTCTTCTTTCTCTGCGTCACCTTCTTCTTCGTTGTCCTGATTGTCTTTTTGCTAGTCTGTCCCTCCCCTTCTTCTTCTGTTTCCGTTCTGTCGGTGGACCTATCTTTGTCCTGGCGAGGAGGCGACCTCTCCGGCGTTTCTCCTTCTCCCTCCTCCGCCTCCTGTGCTTCCTTTACTGCCTCTTGGATGAGTGCAGTCAAGACTCCTCCGTACCCGATGAAGAAGGCCTTGGAGGAGGCTTTCTTCCTTTCCGTAACTTTAGAAGCCGGAGATTATCCTCCTATTGGTGCACTTCCTAGGGCTAGCGCTTTGGCCACTTGATCAATCGTTTTCCGCACATACCCATTCCAATCTACTTCATTTAGGGTGTGGGCTGCTACATTCTCCAGCACTGGCATGCTAATTTGATGAATTAAGGAATCGTAACGCTGGCTGGAGAAGAGCACATGCACCAACTTGACCTGCAACCTGGCTTCTGTGTCAGGGATGTCCTGGATGCTTATGCCGTCATTCGTGAGCACCTCTTCCTTCTTCATTTTCAGCAAGGCATAAACATCCCTTTTTTGTCTCCTTTCTGTCCTTGGTACCAATCCAAAAACCTTCTCCACCAAGGCTGGATCCAACTGGACTTGCACCTGCTTTGCACCCTCTCCTCGACCCACTGTTACAATGCCACCTTCTTGGTCCGGGTTGTATGTTCTGAGGAATTCTACGCATTTTAGGTGATCCGGCTCCTGCGAGAATTTTTCAATATACTTTGTAAGGTTGCATTGTTCCACTACCCTCCTGGTTGCTTCCTCCTTGGCCACCACGACTTCGATGTTGTGGATGGTTCGGAACTTGAGCTGGCCGAAGGCGCGGTTCTCTAGATGGATGCAATAGTGCTCCCCTTCCTCGTCTGTGAACGGGAGTCGATGGGCGCGGTCTTGCTGTGACATTTTCTACTCCTGCCATAATTCGTAACTTTCATTAGCATTTTCCACATATCACTTTGCTGTTTACGTGAGAATAAAAACTCTTGAATGAATTTCTTAGGAAGCCATTTTTTCATACTATATGCTTATGCTTTTTACTACCTTTACTTTACTGTACCCCCTTTTTATTCATTTCCTATCTGATTCCTTTTACCTTCACCACATACCCACATACCCCCTCCCCTTCTGGCTTAGAAAAGAATCCTTCCTAGGATTGGGGGTTAAAAGGTGAGGGGCTTTGGGCCTGTTGGGGTAGGAGTTACGTGTGAAGAAGCCACGTGTAGAATTTTGGATTGTATTCCAGTTGAGCATGACAATCAAGAGCAGATGGTTGGATGGAGACTTGGGAGATGTAGGTCAAGACATCGTGAAAGAGATCTCTAGTATTAAGGCGGATGGCAACATGTAATTCCTCTTCCGTGAGGAATTGGTCAATGTAGGGGTGAGCGAGCACATGGTCGTCTAAATGCTGGCTGCGGGTGATGGCCAAAACCCTAAACGAGATAGGTGCCACATAAGTAGGGTCATATTCGATGGTTTTAATTGCCATGCGTTGCTCAGCATTGGTCATTATCTGGCAACCTTTTTTCTCCCATTGGATTCTCAGAGCAAACCACTGTTGCAAGAATGTGGAAGGCGAGCTTGCCATCTGCGTGAGCTCTTGCAACTCGTGTTCAGGAACAGAACGAGGAGGCTTACGATATGAAGTAATTAGTCTTCTGAGGGCAGCTTGCTCCTTTGAGATTTCTTCGTTTGCTATCAGTTCGGCAACAATTTTGGGGAATTTAGTGGTCATAAGTTCGTATTCTTCCCAAGTGCATGGTAATGCACGAACATCCGAAGCAAGTGTTTTGTCAAGAAGACCTAGGTCTAGCCTCTCATAACTTCTAGCGAATGTAGTGAAAGTTTTGTCCAACATCTTGATGCAGGTTATCAAGTCATCCCCAGAAGTTGCGGCGAGGTCTTTAGCCAAGGAGAGGAAAGGTCGTACCGCGTAGGAAGGTTTAAGACTTGCTGGTGGGGATGGTGCAACTAGACTTGATAGTGGTGACTTCATCATTGGTGTCACAGGTTGGGCTTTGCACTTCAAAGCACTTTGAGGTGCTGTAGGAAGCTCTGGGGGCATGGGAGTTGTGCTGGGTTCTGAGTGAGCAGTCATGGGGGTTTTTAAGTTCTCTGGATTAGGTAAGTTTAAGGCTTGTGGCGTTTGCTTTGATCGATAGATGAGCTGGGGCTTACTAGCCACAGCGGGCAATGGTTTGCTGACTATGCCCTGGGCACCACGTGTGCAAGCCTCCCTCACTGGGGTGAGATTGCTTGTAGATGAGCTTTTTAACTGGCCATTTTTAGGCACCCAAATCCAAGGGTTTCCCTCGTAGTATCCTTGTGCTCGCAAGAGATCTTTGGGGATCCATCGCGGCGTGGTTGTGTGTCTACGTCGATAGCATCTAGATTGCCTCTTAGGCCGTGATGGCTGATTATTTTGGCGTTTAGGATCACGTTTGGGTGGTCTACCCGGATGTGATCTTTGCCATTTTGGCACCCATATAAGCTTGGACTCCTTGGCCTTGTGAGAACTCTTGGTGGATTTGGTCCTAGGGTCGAGAGCTTGGCATGAGGCCGTAGTTTTCTTCTGTTTAGACTTGGCCTGGAGCGTGGTCATAGGGGTTTCTACCGGTGGCTTCGTAATGGTGGAGGAATCAGGACAGCCCTTGCTGAAAGTCGTCACTATATGCACATTGCCTATAGCAAGATGAATGCGGTTTAGGTTGTAATCCACATTACAGTTCGTTTGCTTCTTGAAAGTACGACCCAATAGTGACACATTACCGGCTCCTTTAGTGTCAGGAAACACATGGAAGAAAGCTGGTAAACTTTCAGACTTGATAGAAACGACTACCTTGCACTTCCCTAGGAGTGAATAAGCAGTACCCCCAAACGGGGTGAGTTTGGCATTAGTGGGCTGTAGTTTCGGTTGACCAATATGTGTCCAATGGTCATGCGTCAAGATGTTGTAGTCGGCACCTTCATCAATCAAGGCATCGAAAGAATACGTCGCTCCTGCTGCGACTGTGATTCGTAGATACGCCGGTGCCACTGCTTCTTCGTCCTGATCTGTAAGGTCGGTTATAGTAGCCATGCAGACGTTCATTGGGGGTTCTAGCATGGGTGGCTCATGTAATGGATGGGAAGGAGGATAGTACTTCTTTATGTGGCTACCATTAAAAAAGCCTATTCCTTCGCCTTCAAGTGTCTCTAACTCAACATTCCCTGTTCTACCAATCATGCATACTCTGAAAGGCCCTAGCCCCCAAAACTTCATCTTCTGTTTATGTCCTTTTACAGAGTATAGCAGAATAAGGTCTCCTTGTTCAAAGTCTCGCTGTTTGACATGCTTGTCAAACCACATCTTTCGTCGAGCCTTCTCACAAATCAGAGAGTGAGTGGCGAGGAGTCGGGTCTCCATTAGGCGCTCTAGCTCCACTAAGCGATTGGTCCAAGCCTCTTTTCCCTCCCAACGCTCCTGGATTGCTATCCTTAAGCTAGGGATGAAGAATTCTAAGGGTAAAATGGCTTCAGTTCCGTACGTCAGCCTAAAAGGCATATGTCCTACAGTCGTTTTATAAGCCGTGCGATAGGCCCACAAGGCCGCCATTAGCTTGTTGTCCCAGTCACTTCTTGAGGTAGACACTACCTTTGTAAGCACGTTGACTAAGATTTTATTCGTGGATTTGGCTTGGCCATTAGCTTGAGGGTAATAGGGAGAGGTTTCCGATGAATTATTAGGAAGGTAGAGAGCAGGTGGGAAATCACCTCATTAACGAAGTGCGTGCCTTGGTCGCTTACAAGTTCGATTGGACAGCCAAACCGTGAAATGACCTGCTCCCACAAGAACTTTGCAGTAGTCCTAGCATCATTCTTCCTCGTGGCTCGTGCCTCTGCCCACTTCGTTAGATAATCTATGATGTAGCGAGCTTGGGAATATTGTGCCGCAGGACTGATAGGTCCAATAAAATCGATGCCCCATTTTTCAAAGGGTTGTCAGGCTATGACAGGGGTCAACTCCATCTTATCTTTCCGCACATGCACTTTGGTCCTTTGGGACTCATCACAGTGCTTTATGAATTTAGCTGCATCGCGGAAAAGGGTGAGCCACCATAGTTGGGATTGTAGCACCTTTCGGGCTGTTGTGTCCCCGCTAAAGTGTCCTCTAGCGATTTTGCCATGTGTTTCTTTCAATGCATCGTGCATCTCATGCTCACATCCGCATATGCGCAATAAACCGTCTTGTTCCAACCTGTAGAGTTGGCCGGCTATTAGTTGGTATGGCTGAATTTTCAGGATAAGTCTTCTCAGCCTGGCCTTCTCAATGGGTCGCTCAGGTAGTCCGCTCTCTAGTACTTGCACTATGTCATCAGCCCAATACGGCGTCAGTTCAGCTTTGAACAATTCTCTCTCACTAGACAGGTTAAAGAGATGAGCATCTGGTAAATCATCAGGTATGCCTTGTCCAGCGGCTTCTCCTGTGGATATGCGGGACATGTGGTCAGCCATGTAATGCTACTTTCCTTTGCGTACAACCACAGAGAAGTCAAACTCCAGTAGAAGGAGTAACCATCTAGCTATGCATCTCGTAGCGCAAGGCTTGTTCACAAGATATAGCAAGGCTTGATGGTCAACAAAGAAGACAAAGGGAGTGGCCAACAGGTAATGCCTAAATTTCTTTACCGCAAATACCATGGCCAATCTCTCCCTTGCTGTCGTGGAATAGTTCATCTCGGTCTCTGTGAGCTGCTTGCTGGCAAAACTGACTGGGTAATCTAAGTTATGTTCACCAGGCTGGCATAGCACGGCTCCAATGGCGAACTTAGAGGCGTCTATGTGTACATGAAACGTTATGTTCCAGTCTGGGGCTCGTAAGATTGGTGCAGTCGTAAGAGCCTTTTTCAACTTCTCAAAAGCACTCTGGCATTCCTCAGTCCACTTGAACACTATCAACAGCTTGTACAATGGTCTAGCAATTAGTGCGTAATTTAGTACAAAGCATCGATAATATCTAGTGTGTCCTAAGAAGCACTGAACTCCCTTGTAGTTATCGGGTGGCGGTAAGTCAACAATGACTCTGACTTTAGAAAAGTCAGTGGCAATGCCGTTCCTTGATGCTACGTGCCCTAAAATGCATCTGTGTTTCACCCAGAACTGGCACTTTAAGGGGTTCAACGAGAGGTGGTACAACCTACACCTTTCAAAGACAGCTCTCAATTTCTCTAAGTGGTCGGCCCAACTAGAGTGTAAGCACAAGTCGTCTACGAACACTTCCAGTTCGCGCCTAAGCATGTCCTTAAAGATAGTGCACATTAGGCGTTGAAAAGTCGTAGGTGCATTCATCAGCCCAAAAGGCATGACAATGTAGGTGAATACACCCCATTCCGTGGCAAAGGCAGTCTTGTGCCTGTCGTCGGGGTGCACTTGCACTTGATTATAGCCCGAGAAACCATCCAGAAAACTGTAGGCTTCTTTACCTGCTACCCTCTCAAGCATGTGCTCGGTGTAAAGTAAAGGATAATTATCCCTCTTTGTAGCGGCATTCACTTTCTTGTAGTTCACGCACACTCGGATTTTTCCGTTTTTCTTCATGACAATCACGATAGGTGATACCCAGTCCGTGTGCTCGATCTCATATATGAATCCTGCCCTCATGAGTTTATCAATCTCCTCTTTTACTGCATGGGCGTGTTTGGGATTCATGGGGTAAGGTCGTTGTTTCGTTGGCACTGCATCAATGACCATTGGGATATTATGAGTCACAACCCTAGGGTCGACTCCCTTAAGTTCATCCAATGTCCAGGGAAATACGTCAATGTACTCTTGCAAGAGTGCAACAAGTTGGGTCTCCTCATCCTCCGTCAAGTCATCAGGAATGAATATAGGTCTTGGCTTTTCACCTTCCCCAGCCAAGTTAACTTCCTTGACTTTGGCGGGTCCCTCGATTGGTTCACTAGTTTGGCCTTGTCTTTTCGCACCTAGCAAAATCACCACTCTGTCACCCTTTTTAAATTTTGTAAACCGTTTGGGTAGATCCTGCGGTTTCTTTTGCCTTTCTACTTCTGAGTCCTTTGCTTGCTTCCTAGCCTCCTCCTTTAGTCTCTTGCGCCTTAGGTGGACTGGCAAGTCTCCCTTGGTGCGTTTGACTTTAGAAGGTTGTGGTATCTCGGGATCACTCTCAGTGCTGACTTCCGACTTTGAGTTAAGCTCGCACCCCTCACTTGAGGAAGGTGTTTCCCTAGGGGGTCATAGTTCAGTAGGTGCATCCGTCTTGAGCACTGGGATTGCCCATGGTCGTGCCACTCTGGTTTGCTCATAATCCACGGCTCCTATGCGTCCTGGCCAGGATCTGTCACACTCAATTCGCATGACTCCTTTTTCGTTCTGACTGGTCCTTCCTCTCGTAGGCCTCAAGTCTGCCCTGATTTGTTCTATCGCTTTTTCTTCCGTGTCGTACTCTATTGTATCTATCTCTTCTTCACTCTCCTCTCTCGTAGAGCGACAGTCCTCATACTCCTCATCATCAGAGTCCTGTCCTTCTGACTGCTCATCATCACCTAAGCTTTCCTCTCCAGTCTCCGTATCATCAGTAACTAAAGCCTAGTTATATAACAAATTCAGGTCGTGGACCTTGGTCCATTTCCATTCTGGCTTAGCTAATAGATCACGTAGAGGTTTTAAGTTAGCAGCCAAGTTGCCTTTTAGTTTATTGGTCAGATACTCTACGATTTCTTGAAGCTCTAGTTTTTTGCTGGGGATATGGAACGAGGCTGGTTTGCCTGGGTCGAGTGAGCTTCCTGCCATCATGCAGAGTGGCACAAGTGGCTCCTCAATTGGCATGGTTGCAGCTTTAGTAGCCTGCCGATATAATTCTTCCTCATCCGAGAATGGTAGGTCAATGGTTGCCAAAACATGCATCCAATCCCTCTCATCCTCAGGGCAAGGAATATATTTAGTGAGTGATCTATAGGGTTTGGTCATTTGAGTATCGCCTTTCAGCATAACTGAGATGGCATCCAGGTCAACAGGGGTCGTCTTCCAAGTGTCCATCTCTACCCTCACTGCACTAGTTCTGTTCCCTAGGAAAATCAAACCATCGCCCCAGTCCTCAATGACACGCGCATTCTTCATCCAAGGTCGGCTTAATAGTATGTCGTAATCCACTCCCTTCATGACAATGAAGTTTACGAAAAACTGCACACCGGCAATCTTTACTGGCCAATTCTTTAAGACCCCGAATGGTCTTACCTTCATCCCATTTGCTAACATGACGTTAAACCTGGCAGTCTCCTAAGGAGGGTTTCCCCACGCCTCTAAGGCTGCATGGCTTAGTACACTAACACCTGTGCTTGTGTCTACAATTCCTTTTCACCTCATATCTCCTAAGGCTAGGACAGGTAAAACTGCATGCATTTCAGTGCCTTCCCAAAAAGCATTGATGTGCAAAGACTTAGGATTTGAGTGTAGAGTTAGACTTGGGATCTGTGTAACTGCATCATGATCTTGCGGATCAGAACCCGCAAGTCCAGTGTGTCCCTCCATCGAGTCTTTTAACTCCTGCCACAAGGAATGATTTTGCCTAAGCAGACCTTCCAAGCTTAGAGTTACTGGAGTAGACAATAAGATTGTGAGGAGGCTACTGGGCTCTTGTCTTCCCCTGAGGCTAGCATTTCTAGGCCATGCGTTCTATCTGCCCTGGAAAGTTTTCCCCTGGCCTTGCTGCTGAGTTGCCCCCAGTGGTGCAGGTATGCTCGCAGCTTGTGGTCTTGAAGGTGAGGCCGGTGTGCTCACGCTGGAGAAATCGTCACTAGGATCTTCTAATATGGATTCAGCATCCTTGAGGTGCTTTTGGGCGTCCCTGACCCACTCCTTGACCTTAGCTATAGCCTCGAGCTGCCGTTTGGGATGGGGATATTCCCCTACCTTGGCACTCCCTCGCTCGGCTGTCTTAGGAGCTGAGGTCTCCGATTCTGTGTCTGTGACCTTCTTTCCCGTTACTAACATAGTCGCTTCCTCGATTTTAAGAGTTATCTTTGCATCGGTTCTTTTTTTCCGTCTCCTCCGGCTTTTCGTTCCTATTGAGGTTGCATCAAGGTTACTTGGCCCTGGCAAGGAGATGCCTGCCTGTTTTATTTGAGCTCGTGTCATAACATGTAGTGGGATGGGCGTATCCTCACTACCAAAGGTTTCCACTCCAAAGAGCCCCAAAGGCACCGATGGCATGTTGGCAGAGTTGGTTGATGGTTTCCGCCTAGGACAATTAGGAAACAGATGTGTGATTCCACACTCTATGCATCAGAGATCCGCTTTGTCCTTGTTAGCTTGTTCCCATTCTGGGAAGCGTGATGAAATGTGGTCTGGGTGGCTGCAAGTCCAACATGTGACTGGATCTTGGCTTGGCCCTCCAAAGCCTCTGCCTTTTCCTCTTCCTAAAGCCATCACCGGCACCGGCCGATAGTCCATGAGGACTGGGTTGCCCTCCTCGTCATAGGATATGTACGGGTTGACATATGTTTCTTCCTCATTAGGCTCCTCCACAAAGTGAACAGGAGCATCGCTAGATGGGTGGGTTACAAAAGGCCTTGGTGTTTTGGGTATACCAGTTGGGTTCATCTCCAGCCTAGGCACGGCAGGTCTTGAGTCAGTCGGTGGTGGAAGAGCTAACTGGGCTCCCCTCCTCCCAAAGAAATTAGGTGGCCTATTACCTAAGTATGGAGGGTTGTACTGCTGCGCGTATGGGAATCTCCTCGGCATTCTGCAATGCACTGCATCATGCCCGAATCTACCGCAATTTGAGCACGGCCGAGATCTAGGATCTTGGCACTCAACTGGGAGGTGATTGCTGCCGCAGTATATACATTGTACATGCGATCTCACAGACTTCCTCATGAGCTCTTGCAACCGTGCAATCTCCATTCTCATTTCTGCCATCCCCTGGTCGTGGTCTACACTCTTTCCCTTATCCTGCACACTAGCAGTTGCTTTTTCCCCCGAAGTAGTTGATCTCTCAAGGTCCCTCTTGCTTGCACTTTCTCGGTTAGTAGTCTTCATGCTATGTTCCCTGAGTTGATCATCTACGCGTATTGCCTCCTCAAAAACTCTAGCTAGCACGTCCCGTTGCAAGGTGGAGTTACTGGCCAAAGCCTTGTAGAGCTCCTCACTCCGAATCCTGTTCATGAACACTGTAGACACTACCCTCTCGGTAGGTCACTCATTGGCAGGGATTCTCTTGTAGAGGCTACGCACCTGAGTGACGTAATCCCTAACGTCCTCCTTCTCCCTTTGACTGATATTCATCAACCTGACGATGAGGTTATCCGAATACCCTGCCTCCGAAAACCTCTTGATGAAGAGGCCCTTAAGGCGAGCAAAGTTCGTACGTTCTGCATCATCTAGAATAGAATACCAGGTCCTCCCCTTATCGCCTAAGCACAGGCCGAAAGCTTGAGCTCGCTGCACAGGGTCAGTAAGACCGTTTGCCTCACATACTTGCTCGAATTGCTCCATGAAGCTGTACGGGTCACTGTAGGTTCGTATCTAGCTAGTTGTTTTGCTACGATGGGGATTCTAGCCTGCCCTTTAGCTCCTTGCGTGACTCCCAATCCCGATAGTAGGGCGATGGCTAGGGCAGTAGCGCTCTGTTCAACGGATGTGTTGTCCAAGAGTCGCTTTGCTACCAGTTCGCTCAATGTCATGTCAGCCTCTGTTGCTCGTTCCCTCTCTACATTCGGTCCAGATTTGGCCACTCCAGCTAGGTCTAGCACTTGTCTAGCCTCGTACATATCTACGTCTTGCTGTAGCCTTCTAGCCCTTTGCTCATGGTTGTAGGCAATTATGCCTTCTAGCGCTCTCTTGATTGCTCTTCTCTCTTCTTCCAGGTTTGCTACCACTTCCTCTACAGGTCTGCCCTGGATCATGGTCCTAGTGAGTAGATCGTAGTTGTGGACCAGTTCTTGGACTGAGGTTGGAAATTCTCCTAAGTCTAATTGGTCCTCTCCTCGTTCACCTCTTGATCCCGACATTGTTTCTGCTTCCAGCTCCACGAGGTTGTCAATAAATCCAAGCAGCTCCGGCAGCGTCCAAGGTAGCGACCAATCCTCTATCTTGTTGCTTCCCGTGTCTTTGTGCCTTCTCCAGGTCCTACTAGTAGGGCACTCAGGCACCTGTCTAAGTCTTGGGGTCTTCTCCTACTAGTGGGTTCCTTAAGCAATTTATCCGAGTGAGTTCCTTTGATTATTGAATACAAACCTCAATTTATGGTCACTCGGTGAGTGTGTTGTTTCTCGTGCACTTCTGCCCAATCAGGCTTTCAGCTTTCTTAAGTGTACTTCAAGTGCGGAAATTCAATGTGAGTGCCGCAAGCAATTCCTCGGTGTCTTACTCACTCTCGCTCGTTTTGGGCCTGATAGGCTTGTAGGTCCATTTTTCGGCCATTTAGTCAGGGTTTAGGGCTTCCTTGTATATTGCCTTGTTCGCTTCCGGTCGATCAGGTTTTACGGTTCAACGGCTCGCGTCCAAGTCCTTGGGTCCCTCAACTGCCTACTGCCAACTGCTAAGCGGCTGTGTACTACAATTTCTCGTATCACGTGTGCCAGAATCAAGTTCTGAGTGCCCGAAGGGTTTCGACAAGTTGTGCTAATGTGTATTTGCCGGGTCAGGTCAAATTTCTGATAGATTTGACAAAAGGTTGCACTCGGACCAATTGGTCTGAATTGCAGGGTCCGAGTAGGTCACTCGGATGGACCGAGGCACGGGGTCGAGGGCCGAATTTTTGGATTTGACTCGGATAGCAGGTTCGGACATGATAATTTAGATGGGCCAAACGGCGCTTGGTCGAGGGCCAAATCTCGGGTGTGTCCGAGTGCCGAATTTGAGACTCGAACGGGTTGCTCGGACAGGCTGAGGCCGGATGTGCCACGTGGCAAAGAGCTTTGACTCGGACGACCGAGTGGGTTGACTCGGACAGTTGCCTCAGACGGGTTGACTAGGGTTTAGCCAAGTGGGCCGAGTGACAAGGGCCGAGGGCCGACTCTGGGACTCGGCCCAGGAGAGGCCACTCGGACGGGCCGAACGAGGTGCATGTAACCCGCGCGAATGCGATTTCGATCGTTTCACCCAATGTAGACCGGCGCCATGGTCATGCACTTCCAGATCCTATCTAGGGAAGTAGAGGGAGAGGTTTGTATACCTGAACGGGTTGGTAAGTGCGTTGGTGATGCGATCGAATCACACGGGCTGGGGCTCTCTAGCTCTCTCCCTCTCTCTCTCTCACACTAAAATGGCACAAATGAGCTCTCTTTTGGCCTCTTGGCTCTTATATGCCTTCCCAAATGTGGCGTTGACACCCCCAATCACTCTCTTGTCAATCTTAGGCCTCATTAGCGAGCATTTTGCACATTTTGCACGATTTTTCCCTGTTTTGCCCTGTTTTGAAACAGTAAACCCTACCCTTTTCCGGTTCGATTTCCTAACTCTAACCTACGCTAAATGCAACGAAGATCGAAGGCAAAAAACTGAAATAGATCCTCCATGCTTTCCAATCATCAAACAACCAAAATATCCCAAAATACTTACTTGTTTTGAAGATTAAAAACACCTAGCTTCCTACCTATCTCAAGCTCCGTTTCGGGGATGAGTACCCTACTTCAATGCTTGATATGGGGCGCGCAAGTGCTCAAGCTTGAATCCGTTGGTCCTGGCAATGGAACCAAAATGTGGGAGCTTTCGCTCAACCGCCAAGACCCACGGACCGCTTATTGTTTCAAGTGTTCCAAGCGAGCTCTAATGGCTATCTCTCACCTAGCCGACGCGCCGTCGATCCTACGAGTGTAGTGAGCTTACCTTGATGCTCGATCGAGTACCCTCCTCTCTCTTGCACTCCGGTAGCTCCACGATTCTTGATGCTAGCTTAAGCATCCTCAAACCTCCTCCATCTCCAAGCTCCATCCTCCATAGCCGCGCACGCAAGAGAAGAGAAGTGAAGAGAAGAGAAGAAGAGAAGAGGAGATGATGAAGAGCTTCACCCTCTTGATCCCTCACTCTCACACGTACTCACTCCCTCACACTCTCACACTCCCTCTCTCAAGAGCACACACAAGCAAGAAGGAGAGAAGAAGAGAGGAAGAAGAAGACTCTTTTTGCCACACACCAAAGAATGAGCTTCTCATTCACTTTTCAACTTTATATACAAAGCCCTAAATCCTTTTTGGGCGGTCATCCCTCTTCCCTCTTTTACATGGCCGGCTGTAGCCTAGGCCCTTTTTCCCATTTCCCACCATTCTAATTTATCCTATTCCCCACTAATGCATACACTTTGCATAGGAGTGAGCCTGGCACTCTTTTACAAAGATTCGGGGGCACTTCCGCATTTTAATTCTTTTGTTGCCTCGGGCTGACACTGAAGCTTTCTGAGGGTCGTGCCCGAACATTTGAATTTTTCAGGGACTGGCTCCCGGTCAAGGCGCCTTTTTCTGCTTTTATCCTGCGCCTTTTTTGCTATTTCCATTTTTTCCATTTTCCGCTCCTCTATGCTGCGGGAAGACGGTAACAACTATTCTTTGTGCCTTACTACTACATACATGCAAACTTGCAATTTATGAAAAATGTGGAATCTATAATAGAGACATCTAATAGTATTTGGATTGAAAATCCAAAAAAATTGGATTATTGGATCATCGATTGGATTCATCCTTAAGCTTCCATAAAGAACATTTAGTTCTTGCTCTATTGATATAAAGAAATGCTATGAATGCATTGGTAGCATGGATCTTAAAAATGTTTTTGCTATAGTTATTAAATGAGCCTTTAAAAAAAGAAACGAAACTACATCTCATGTAATAAGTTCCCTTCCTATTATTGTAAAGGAACTTGGCGCAATGGAAAAATACAACTTTCCTTTAACATGGATCAAGTCATAACGATCAACAATTGGTTGATTAATCCTACATATATTCGAATTGAAGATAAAATATTTAGGCAAGCTTGTGATATACCTATGAGTTTCTCATGATCTACACTGGTGCAATCTATATTTATTTTATTTTGAATTCACATTTCAAAAATTTGTGAATAACCAAAGATGTGACATATTAGGATTGTTTTCAAACTATTTTTCGAGCATCGCTAACCCATATCTTTTTAAGCACAATAACTAATAATGCTTTGAATCTTCTTTGTATTCTGGGAACAATGTGAATCTCCTTTGTAATACATGAGTATGTTTTTGTCAAGTCATAACCACACTTAAAATCTTTAGTCTACTTCTTAGTCACTCTCTTATGTGTGCACCACACACACACACACACACACACACACACACACACACACACACACACACACACACTCTCTCTCTCTCTCTCTCTCTCTCTCTCTCTCTCTCTCTCTCTCTCTCTCTCTCTCTCTCTCTCTCTCTCTCTCTCTCTCTCTCTCTCTCTCATATGTGAACTCCTACCTAACACATCTACGTTATCTTACTGGTACAAATATTAAAAATGTCATTTTATAGATTATTAAACTAATATTCATTTATTTATTTTTTATACGATATAACTTTGATTTAATATCCTTATTTATTGAGCAAAAACTTTTTGTCATAATAATTGGTTATTGGTTATATAATTTTGGATGATGCAAAAAATGTTCAAAAGATAAGATTGATTTTGAATTTTTCATTGTGCCATTTGAAATACCCCATGTTTATTAGAAGACAATACCTTTATAATGAGATAGGAGGTGGAATACACACTTGCACTAAGTGATAATAGTTTTCATAATAATCTTAATGTATCCAATGGCATGTAGAATTGACACCTTAAATACTTTATGCTAAACTTCTCATGTCCTTTGCAATTTATTCACAATTTGGAAGAAAGTATTTATATATTCGAGTGTTAGAATTATTAATAATTAATATTTTTTCACTTTCAAGTAAATGGAACTAGTTAGAGCCCTAATGAAATTTGAAGTATTTTGATTATTTTGCACCTAGTAGATTGGACTATTATGACTAGTCAACTACACATCTCCCTATGCTGTTTTACACTCACACATGTTTTGAGATTAATATAGTAATGTGTATAAATTTTATTCAATGTAAACAAACAATATGGCTATGCAAAGTTTATCTTATTATGTATTGTGAATATTTTAACTATCCAAAAGACTCATCATGAGAATATGTTTGTTGGGCTTGGTAATCAATCTAGAGTCAAATTGTTCAACAAGTACATGTTATACTAGTGTATTGTGTGTGTAAGAGTTGTCCCAAATTGATGAAGATGTCTTTGAAAATAGCACTTGAATGAGTGCCAAAATTACTAAATTGGTCTTCTTAAGCCATTTCCTTAAGAAAATGCTATTGCTACAATTGGTCCAATATAGGATTAATGTTAATAAAATGTAAATTTATTTTTGATCATATTCTTGCTCTTTATAATATTTGATGCTCATTTCTAGGAAAAAGTTTTTAGGTCCCATACATCACATGCCATAGGTCCCTCCAAATCATCATCCCTTGTTTCTATATATGCCTCCATGTATATCAAACTAATATACATCCTAAGCGCTCCACCTAGAAAGCAATGGCCCATACATACCTTGTTTCTATATATGCCTCCTTACATATCAAGCTAATATATATCCTAATCATGCCAACTAGAAAGCAATGCATACTCATAGAAACAATTGATATAAGTGAGTGTTTTTTATTAGGCAAATTGGGAAACTAGTGAAGAGAGGGATTTAATGAAATTGTCCTAGGATTGGCATTTTGAGAGTTTTTTCTTTTAACCAGCCTTTTGTGTTTCTTCTTGGTTGTAAGATAAATCATATGTGGCTTAAGTCCATGAAAGGGATGCAGGAGACACGGGAGAGAAGAGCACACACAATGTAGGTGTTGTCAACAATGTTATGACAACCTTATTGCACTTTCATATATATGTATATTATATATATGTATATATATATATATATATATATATATATATATATATATATATATATATATATATATATGAATAAAGAATATGGGCGGTCATTGTACATGGGCAGGACCAAGGGCCTTTTACCCCAACAACCTCCCATTAAAAGGCCAATGGGCTAGGCAGTGAAAAAACAAAACAAAAGAAAAGAGATAGGGTGAGGAATCATGGCATCTCACCCAACGCCCAATCGAAAAGCAAGCTGTGCAATAAGTGGTGGGAACCTCCTCATAAGAAGAGTCAAGCATCCTCGAGTCCATGACATCTAGGAGATTAGCGATCCCATATGTCTAGACAATAGAGCAATCCATGACTACTTCCCATGAAGCAAGCAACACAACTCATAAGTGCACGGCTGTGCAATAAGTGTTGGGAATCTCCAAGTCCAAGACATCAAGGAGGCAAGTGATCTCGCAGCTCCATACAACGGAGCAATCCAGCACAACTCATGAGTGCAAGGCTATACATCATCATCATCATCAAAGTAGCGCATAGCATCAGCGTGGTGCATACAAGACAACAGAGAGCATCCAAACTCTCCAGATTCAATCACTGAAAGAGGGCCAACATCCCGGACACAAGTTAGATGGGATCTCAAGATAGTATGTGGCCTTGGCGAAGTGGAAGACTGACATACGGCTATAGAATCAGCCCCATAAAGTGAACTGAACGCACATCAAGAGGCTTGAGAGGTGTCAATGTCTCATAAAAGACAGCATGACGGCTGCGTAGAACCTGCTAGGCATCTAAATCCCAAAACTTGTAAGCCTTAAAGTCACCATCTCCATAACCAAGGAGTATGCATCTGCGTGACATAGGCTCATGTGGCATACTGATAGATGCCTGGCAGCCAAACATCCTCAAGTGATCATAGGAGGGTCTCATGCCACTCCATGCCTCATGCGGAGTAATAACATCCAAAGAGAAACACGACGTCCGATTAACCAAGTAGACTGATGTCATAAGGGCCTCAGCCCAAAAGCCATAAGACAACCTAGCTGTGGTAAGCATAGAAGCAACCTTTCCCTATAAAGTCAGGCACATGCCATGAGCAATCCCATAATATCGTGGGCATAAGAAATCAATGCCATGTTGCTGATAAGAGATTCGTAAGCTGGGAGAGATAGCATGACTCTCATAATCCATCTGCAAGCCTCTAGGCCTGCTGCCATACCATAAACATATCAAGCATAGTAACAGCATCCTCAATCCGAACCAAAGAGTAAGCCCAAACTTGGTGGGTAGCATGATCCATGAAGGTCACAAAATACGACGCTCCACCAAGTGACTGGGAAGGCATACATCCATAAATTTCAACATGGACTAGATCTAGAGGAGCATGCCTCACACGATCGCCATAAGCCAAAGAGGCTCTGCATGGACCATGAGTACAATGAGGGCAAGTAGCATGGGGAAGAGCATGCAATAAGCCCATATCACATAAAGCATCCATCCTAGTGTGTCGTACATGGCCTAGGCGACAATGCCATAACAATGCATGTGATATCTGCGTAACTGCAACCACAGAACCTCCCGCATGAGAGACATGCACTACATAATCACTGCCATATCTAGCACCTCTAGCCAATACCAAGCAACCACGACGGATTTTCTATGAAGTATCTCCAAGAGAGACATAATATCTTGCACCATGCAACTGACTGACAGAGAATAGGCTCTTACTGAGCGTAGGTATATGCAAGACATCACGAAGCATAAGAGAAGACCCATTTGGCAAAGCCAAGTGTATATCCCCTGTACCAATAACATGACAATCCTGCTCAAGGCCCAAAGAAATACATCCGTCAATCTCCCTGTAAGAAGAGAACCAAGCTCTATGCGGAGTAACATGACAAGATGCCATACTATCTAAAAGCCAATCAAAGGTATAGGGCGTATCACTGAGCGAGTAATCTTTAGGGTAACACGATGCCAGGAGTCTAGGCTCAGCTGCATCATCATGTATAACTACATGCACCATACCACTATCAACAGTGGTCTCACCTACTGTATCACTGACTCTACTCTCATGTCTAGTGCAGCGCAATCTTTTTTGTTGTCTAATCCACTTGAAGCATTTACGCTTCACATGCCCTATCTTTCACAATGAAAGCAAACAGAACCTGTAAAACCTGTAGAAGAGGACAACTGCTCTGTAATAGCATGAGTAGGGCTGTCCAATAAATCCAAGGAGCTCAAAGAATCAGGGGAACTCTCATCAGAGAGAATAGGCTCATCAAGAGGACCGTCTGCATGACTAGAAGAGCTGGAAGTCGTCATAGCATACTGCAAAGGACACTCATCCAAACTAGAAGGGGAGAACACAAAGGCATCAACCACGAATGCAAAAGCTCCCACACGGACAAGCCTAGCAGAAAAAAGCATGACATATCCAACCATTGTAGCTCGCAGCCATAAAAGCATAAGCATGCCTCGGAGCCATAAATGCATAAGCATCCCCAAAACATAGGAGTATACATAACTTTGTAGTGTCTCATACCATGTAATGACATACATGTCCAGCCAAGAATGGTAGGTGGCAAATAAACCTGCAAGAATCAAGCTCCAATAAAAGCCCAAATATCTGTGTAAAGCATCCAGGTAAGAGGCTCTGTAAAATACATAGCAGCAGACCATGTGCATACATGGGTGGCCATAAAGATTAATTGATCCCTGACATACAAGGGAAATAGTAGCCCAAATAGCATAGATGCCATACAATAGAGAAGAAGGACGGCCATAACTGTAAATCCCAAGCACTATCCAAGTCCACTGATCAGTAAGTATCTCGCATATCAAATGCAAACGAGTAATCACAGCTCAATAGGCAACTGCCAAAACAAGGGAGCAGTTCACTACTCAATACCTGTAAGTGCATCTGAGTAATATCCAAGATCCTTAACAACGGAGCATCAAACCCAAGTAGCATCCAAGGTTTGTAATTGATAAGCCAAATCAATTGTCAAACTACTCCAAAAAAAGACTCAAATGCATCCCAAGTAGTTGGGAGCACCCCGTAAACCATAGGCATAACGAATCACTGTGTAAAAGCACTTTAGGCCATCCAAAACAAAGTGCCAAAGGGTATTAATGAGCATTAGGCATGTACTTTCACTCAGAAAGTATTGGCCACCACTGGTAGTTGGGGTAAAAGGCCCTTGGGCTTGCCCATGCATAGTGACCGCCCATATTCTTTATTCATATATATATATGAATTTGCAATAAGGCTGTCATAACATTGTTGAGAGCACCTACACTGTGTGTGCTCTTCTCTCTCGCGTCTCCTGTATCCCTTTCAACAGGTATCAGAGCCACTCCTTTGCGAGCTCTTCCCAGCATCTACATGAGGTATGAGGTCTTCTCCTTCAGCCATTTTCAGGTACAACAGGGTTTTGAAATAGGCCAACCATGGTTGAAGCTTCTTCCTGAAGCATTGGTTGCTTCCTCCCTTATGTGAGCTTAGTAGAGGCCTTTATTGGCTTCTTTGGGTCTCTTGTGACCCCACCCCACTACTCCCTTAGTTCTTGTGGAGTCCCCCCAGGCCTGGTATCAGCACGCAGGCTGTGCCATATCCCTAGACAACCCATAGTTGGTTTTTATTATTTTGTACCTTGGGCACTTCATTAAGGTCTTGTATAGGCCCTCTTGAGTCCTCTTGTGGCTTCCATGGTAGATAACCACCTTAGCCCTCCCCTCAGCACAAACTTGACTAGGATGGCCCCTCCTAAAACTCAACCTGTTTTTTAACGTGATGCTCCAGGAGCGTTTACAGGTCAGCACGTGGTGTTACAACAACTTTCTTTTCAGCTTTGGCACTTGGCAATTTTTGCTAAAGCATTGGCCACTCCTAGGGCAACTTACCTAACATTGGCATTGAAGTTTTTTGAGCACTTCTTTGTGGTCTTGACCTTCAGCCTTTCACTATTCACTATGGATAGCTTGCTGGAATATAAGCAGAGACATTCATTTTGTCATTGCTGGAGCTTCATCTATGCTCGCATGGTCATGATTCTTATGCTCATTTGATGTTGGTATACTAGTAGATGTTCCGCTATTGCTTGGAGATGCTTTATGGGCCACATTGAGCTCTTATGGATCATATTTTCACTGTCATTTTCATGCTGAAATTTCAGGGATGAATGCTATTTTCTCAGTGAAAGTACATGCCTAATGCTCATTAATACCCTTTGGCACTTTGGTTTGGATGTTGGACATATGGGCATGTTATGCTCTTGGTTGAGGATCATTTTGGACCTGCTTTTAGCTATTATTTGCTCGGTTTTGTACAGGTTTTCCTTGCTCGAATAAACTAGTCTGAAGCGCTTTTACACAGTGATTCGTTATGCCTATGGCTTATAGGGTGCTCCCGGCTACTTGGGATGTTGTCCCTCTTTCAGTGATTGACTTTGGAGAGTTTGGATGCTCTCCGCTGTCTTGTATATGCCACGCTAATGCTATGCGCTACTCTGATGATGATGATGTACAACCTTGCACTCATGAGTTGTGCTGGATTGCTCCGTTGTATGGAGCTGCGGGATCACTTGCCTCCTGGATGTCTTGGACTCGGAGATTCTCGACACTTATTGCACAGCTCGCTTTCCGATTGGGTGTTGGGTGAGATGTCATGATTCCTCACCTTTTCTCTTTTCTTTTGTTTTGTTTTTTCACTCCCTAGCCCATTAGCCTTTTAGTGGGAGGTTGTTGAGGTAAAAGGCCCTTGGGCCTGCCCGTGTACAGTGACCGCCCATATTCTTTATTCATATATATATGAAAGTGCAATAAGGCTGTCATAACATTGTTGACAGCACCTACATTGTGTGTGCTCTTCTCTCCCGCGTCTCCTCCATCCCTTTCAGTCCAGAAGCATTTCCATCACAATTTGCATGCATGCTTAATGATAGCATAATCATCCTCATCATGTGGTGCTTCTAAAGTGTTTCTCCATGGAGTAGTTTTCACTTGCTCTTCACAAATCTATTTATAGTAACTATATTGCTCTTGTTCCTCCTTGGACTAAGACACACAGGCATGTTGAAGCTTTTACTACAACATCACAAGGAAATGACAAGCTTTCCCTCTTTGGGAAAGCTGGCAATGGTCTTTGTGATGGAACTAATGAGACATTTCTTCAGTAAAATCAAAGTGCACTATAGCAAAACCATCACTACACACAAAATATGAAAGAAAGAATGCCAACCATACATATAGGTGCTAGAATGCTCTTGCTTCAAAACTCAAAGACCAATTGGTCCTTAACCTTGGCATCCTTTGTAGTATTCTCAAATATTGTTATAATATTTGAGATATAGTTGAGAGGAAAGCAATAGTGGGATGTAAGGTAGAAGCTATGGAGTATAAGAGAGGATTGAGAGAGACAAGAACATAAGAGAGTAATGTGGGTGCAAAATGAATAGGACCCTTATTCTTTGTAATTTTCACTTATATATGATTTTATAGTCTATACATATACAAGGGTACCCACTTGGCTATATAGACCATTGGCCTTTACCCCAACAACCTCCCACTTAAAGATAAATGTACCTTTATGGGAGTAAAGAAAAAAGTGAAGATACTATCCAATACCCATCAGTATACTCCAATGTGCAAATAGCTTATAAGGTAAACTCTTGATTAGAAGATTTGCAAGGTTATCATTTGTATGAATCTTCAAAAGCTCAATGCACTTATCCTTAAGTACCTCCTTGATTAGAAGATTTGCAAGGTTATCATTTGTATGAATCTTCAAAAGCTCAATGCACTTATCCTTAAGTACCTCCTTGATGAAATGATACTTCACCTCAACATGTTTTGTCTTTGCATGAAAGATAGGGTTTCATGCTAGAGTTGAATGGCACTCTAGCTATCAAGTGTAATGTAGACACATTTTCTAATGTAGTAGTAAGGTAAAGAAATTAACCCTAGTCTTCTATTTTCTTTTGCTCTTCCACAATTTCCTCAAAGATAATAGGTTTCTTTGCAATGGGTTGTTTCCTTGGTTTTGCAAAGAATTAGATCTTCATTTATACTCTTTTCTCATTGGACTTTAGAGGGCATGGCTTAAACTTTAGAGGAGAGAACTTGGGTATTCCAATCCCTTTTAGTTTGATTGTGCTCTTCTTTTTGGTAATAGTCTTTGTCTATGCTTGCTTTTGGAGGTGATCTTTGCTCTGTGTGGCCCTTGGATGTGACTATTTTTTGAGAAAACCCTAGTATAACTGCTTACTCACAACATCATGAATTAGTGATGGCCATGGCCTATAGCTCGTGATGTGCCTTGGTCATGATGTTAGATGGAAGAGGGAAGTATGGATCTATTAGGGAAATAGCAATGTCTAGGATCAACTCTATACACCCCTCCATGATCTCCCACATGTGTACTTCATGGTATTCTTTACATTGGAACAAGCCATAAAAATGTTGGTTACAAAGTTAAAGCATTTAAGAAAGGAAAGGGAAGGGGAGGGAAACTTTACGTTCACATCCTCGTACAACAACTTTGCAGCAATAGTCATGTAAATATTTGTACTCTCTAACCACCGCTAGTATTATCACTTTGACGTGCCACCTCTTGCATCAAACACTTGAATGGATTTTTGGGATTAGAAATATCTTCACAAGCCTTCTCAAGGAAGCTTATAACAAGTTTACTAGCACTGTAAGCTAAAATCAAAACTAATAAGCTAATGTAACAAAAAAGATGTGTTCATTAGGTGGGATAAGAACATCAAGACAGGGATGCACACTATACATATTTGCTTGGTCATGCCTTCCAAAAAGAGAATTCATTAAGATTACTTCTCTTGCAAATATGTCAATATGATTTAAACTCAAATGGCCCCTAAAAAGAAAGAAAATACTTCATATATACATTAAAAATTTACAAAAACAAAAGTTATTATAACCTATAAGTTTTGAGGCTCTAGTCACCTTTGGGCATAAGGGAAAAAAAAACAAATTGCCTCACTATGTCTTTGAAATCTCACCATGTCTTTGAAAGGAGATTTAATGAGAGGAGAGAAAAACATATGTCCTACAAAGAAATCATGGATGAGTACACGGCAAAACCCTTTCACAATAAAGACATCTCTTTCCAATTTAGGGAAGTGAGAAGGGTAAGTCTGCCCATAATCATTCATGAAGTGAATGACAAAGACTTCTGCTACCTCCTGTTGCCCAAAGTATCTACAAGCTAAGTATATTTTAATGAGTGGTTCCTTTGGAAATAAAATATCGATTTCCTCTTAGGATTTCCTTGTTCCCCTAAAGTAGCTTTGCATGTAGTATTACCTAGACTTTCTCTTCCACTTCACATGTGCAACCTTAACAACACTTGCACCTTGAGGTTTGGTCTCCTGAGAAGATGCAGTTGCAACAATAGGCTCCTTGGATGATGATGGCTTTGAAGACTCAAGTCCAACATTAGGTGCTTCCTTAGGAGTATTGACTCCTAAATCCTTGGAAGAAGCATCCTTGGGCTCTTTCATTGGAGAACTATATTTGGAAGATGAGTCCTTAGATACTTCTTCCTTGGACTCTTCCCTCGGAGAAACATATTTCAGAGAAGCCTCTTTGGAGTCTTCCCTTGGAGAACCATCCTTAGAAGGAACCTTCTTGGACTCATACTTAGACGATTCCTCCTTGGACTCTTCCCTCATGAAAACATATTTCATAGAAGCCTCTTTTGAGTCTTCCCTTGGAGAACCATCTTTGGAAGGAACCTTCTTGGATTCATACTTTGAAGAACTCTTGGAAACACATGTGGAAGAGGTTTCATTGAAAGAAGAACTTTTGGGAGAAACCTCAATATAAACTTCCTCGATTGGAGTATCTTAAGTCATTTCACACACTTGCCTATATGCACCTTCTTGTATGTGTGCTTTATTCTAGCCATGATACTAAAAAGGGGGGAAATGGGAAGGAGAAAAGACAAAATAATGTGATATGGAGGGTTCCAAGATGTGGATAGATTGAGTGGGCATTTAAGAAAGACCTAAAAGAGGATATGTAGTTAGAGCTCTAGATTTTCAAAATACCGAGAACTCACTTCTAGTCTCTATCTTTGTCGTATATTTTGATGAGTTTTCTCAATGAATAGGACCGTTAGAACTGCAAAAGATGTCAAACTTTTGAGATTTCAGCTTTTAAAAAGGAGAGAACCATGAAATGGTTTCTACTATCTTCAAAATAGACAAGACAAGAATACCATATTCTTGTACTTGTGGCAAACTCCCTTTGACTCTTTTTTGAATGTAGGGATTAACAAAGGCCAATTTTTTGAAGCATTTTCCACCTAATACCTATTTATACCCTTGATTATGCACATGCCAAATGACCCATATCTAAAATCACATGTATGTTACAAACAATATGTGGAGATATAAACATGCTTTTACACATAACTCTACTAAACTTTAATTGCACATATCAACATGAACTTAATGATGCTTCTTTCTTGCACCAAAAAATAAAGGGCTTTGGAGTTGGAATTATGTAACCAATAACTCGTTGATTTTTTCTCTTTAGTTAATAACATTGACCACATCAAACCAAATATAACAATAAAATTGAATACCTACCAAATAGTTTAGAAAAGTTTGTTAAATTATATATGTTTTGTACCAACAAATATGTCAAAATAGAGGTATAAGATACATTGCAAGATAGATTTAGCTTACCTTACGAAAATTAGATATAGCAAATCCTAAAACTATGTTAGAGGTTTCCTCAACATGCATGCCTTGCCAGTGTGTATGGGACTCACTCCTCGAGAAGCACATATTATGAAGGAGAAATAGATCTCCTTCTAATGATCTACCCATCATACATGGAATAAATGTGATGCTTTGCTCAATGTCCATGGCCTTCACCTTTTCTTGCAATACACTACTAAACATGCAAATAAGTATGTCACAAAGGAATGTTGCACCTATTAGAAGATATATCATAATATATGATGCCATCTACAAAAAAATCCACAAAAAAGAAATTAGCAAACACAATAAATATTACATCTAAAATTTAGTAAAGACTTTGCATAGAAATCATCATCCTATCCTTCCACAGCTTGGACCAATCTCCACCCCCAATCATATGCAACATACATCCCCTGGCCCCTTCTTTCAAGAATCAAGAATGGTAGGATCCCTGTTGGAGAGCTCATATGCAAATATTTTTGGCAACCCTCTTTTTCATGGGCTCTTTGCATAGCATGTGAACAATGGAGGCCACAACCTATGGGGGATAGGAGAAGGAAACAATTTGGGAAATGACCAATGGACAATGGGAGCAGGACAATTTGACCTAGGAGGTGTTTAAGAACAACTAGCAAAAGTTAATTGATTCTTTGATCATATCGGATTCCGATGGCAATTTCATTAAGGATCAAATAATAGTCTATAAAAACCTACCTAATGCATGCTTTAAATTCCTCAAAAGTGGACACTTTATCAAGAACTATCATGAATGGAAAACCTAGGAACCTACTAAGGCCAAACAAGACACTACCCCACCCAAATCGGAGAAACCTCAAGAAGATAGTTTTTAGTAGGTTAATAGGAAAGGGAATAACAAAAACAAGGGTCATGCTCCTCCAAAAAAAAATAATAGTACTAAGGGTAAAGGGAACAATAGGTATTCTGTACTATTAATGAACTTAGACATTGATAATAGAGGAAACTCTAGAAAGGGGGAAATAAGTGGAACCAAAAATCACAACACCTTAGACTTTGACAATGATGAGGTGATTGTGGAAGAAACCCAACTAGGAAACTAGGAAAATGAAAATAATTTAGGTGACAATCTTAACATCAATCTAAATGAAATGAATGGGGATGTAGAGTTCACTCAAGCTAAAGAAGAGGGACTTCCTATAGGTGGAGACAACCTAGACGTTCCTCCTCTCTCAGATAGCCTAGACAAAAGGGAGAGCATTTCACAACAAAACAAAAGAAGGTTTTCCAAGGTAGGACAAAGTGAAACTAACCCATTTAGGCAGGGCAAAGAGGCTCAAAATAAGGGCAAACAAAAAAAATAAAATCACATCAAATGAATAAGTTTACAGTAATCTCATATAATCGTAAAGGTCTAACTCACCCCAAAAGGGCAATCACTATTAGGGAATGACTTAGAAAAGTTACCAAATTCCCTGAGATAATGTGCTTACAAGAAGTCAAAACCATTGATGACTCTCTCCTCAAGAATCTCTCATTGATCTCAAAGGACCATACATGGCACATAACTAAACGTAATTATGGAAGAGGGAGTGCATGTATTGGAGTATCTAATAAACTAAAGGACATCACTACTCACATTATAGTTGATAAGGATAATAATTGGATAGCTGCTCATATTAAGACCATTGATGAATTTGCACTTGTATCATTTTATGACCCTAACGAATTGGAAAGAGGGAAAGCTTGGATTCTTTGTAGGTAATACAATGTCCCATCATACTAGCTAGGGACTTTAACATGGTTGAAACCATGAAAGACAAACATATGGAAAAAGGCCAATGCATTTCAAGTACAAAAAAGGAGAAATGGTTGGTAACTAAAGCTTTTCGTGGTCTTGTAGATTTAAGCTAGGCTTTTCTTGGTTTGCATGTATCCGTCAAAATTTGGAAGTCATTGTAGTTTGTGAAATCATCGACGTATATTTATTGTTTTTACCTAGTGATACTTGCCATTTTCATTTGGTTTGTTATTAGCTACATGCGACATTGTGGTTAACAAGATTGTGCTTGATTTGGTACTATATGGTCCCATGGTTTTGAATGTGCAGCTTGAATACCTATATATATAGTTTGATGTGGTTACATGAATTTACATTGTTCTATATTTATATATTGTGCGTACCGCATATGGAGTCATCTTTACCTTTTTAGGTGCCATTTATTTGTAAGAAGAAGGAGAGAGTCATGCTAGTATGTTAGTAATGATTTTAATACAAGTGATAATATTTGGTAGAGGAAGAAGAAATTGCTTTTTCGTCCCCTTGTTAGAAGAAGTGCAATTTATGAAGCACCATGATGTAGCTAGTCTATGTCCCATTATGCTGTAATGTGCTATTTATGTGTGAGTATTGATGTTGTATAAGTCATCAAAGCAAACATGGATGGATTTAGAATCCCAACTATACACAAGTTTCTACTTTCAATTACATAAGAGAATATCAAGTACACTGGTCTAAGCATGAATGAGCTCCTTATATTTAAAAGTGCTTTCCAAGTGACTATGGCTCCTTGTGATTTGTGATCGGTGATTGCATATACAAGTGTCAGTGAGAATATGTGTTGGAGGTGAAGGTGCATGTGCCTAGCTCTCACATTTACTCACTTACACTATACCCGCATGCCTGTACACTACAAGTGGTGGGTGCTCATCACTAACACTTTACTCTTTATTCTTTCAGTGACTATTGAAGATGTGAAAGGCAGTCACCCATTGTGACTATTGGTGTTCCCATATACATTGTCTCTCTCTCTTGCTCTCTTGCTAGATCTGTCATAGCTCTTGCTTTTATTTGTGTGCTTCCACTCAAGCTCTATCTATCAACTGGTATTAGAGCGAGCATTCGTCAAGGAGCTTCTCTATCCTTTGCTTTAGCCCAGATTCAAAGCTTCAACTCAAGGTTTCATAGCAACCATTGTTTCTTCCTCCCAAGGTATATATTTAGTCTTCCCTTCTCCCGCTTTTTTCAACTTGCTCCTCACTTGTCAAGGAGCTTCTCACGACTTAGCTAACCCTTGTTGAGTGCTTATTTGTTGAGAATAGCAAATGATGCTTAACATGAATGCTCATAGAGGTTGGTTGTGTGCCCAAAAGAGACTTGCCCACAAGAGGCTTTGTATGAGAGATAGACAATGATGTATGCTCTAGGAAGAAATATCCAAAATCCCATAAGCACAGTGAGGAAGAGTGGTACTACCCAAAAGCTATATAAGCATGTACTTGACACTCATTTCAATACAATGGTACTATCAATTTGAGTCACTCAAGACTACCTTTATGAGTCCAAGCTAATCTATCTTGGAACCTAACTCACTTGAGTTATAATCTCTCACTTTGATAATGTATCGTGTGTTTGACTTGCATCCACCATAGTAGCTGACTAGCTCTAGACCCATGTGTTTCAACATGGTATTAGAGCTAGTTGAGCTAGTTAGCTAGCTAGGACTAGTTAGGAATAGATAGTTCCTTCTATTCAACACTCTTCTTTATCTAATAGGCCTTGCTTAAGTTGTTTTTCAGTCACACCAGACTCTTCACTTATTTCATGAATCATTTCCTTTACTAGAAGGTGTAGAGTGTCCTGTGGGGCTGGCTTATTAGTAGGCTTGTGGAAGATTTGTGTTATTATTTCGCTCTGGCTCAAATTGTCCAATTTAATCTTCAAGTAGTTGAGTATATCCTGGGTAGGAGGAATAAGTCTGAATTGCTAGTGCTTCTTTGAATCTACTTAGATAGCTTATCCAGGGAGTGTCATTGACCAATTGTGAAAGGTACCATTGTGCTGCTTTTGAGTTTATGAAATAAGGTAGAAAGAGGTGTGCAAAGTACACTCTAAGGACATGTGCAGAGGAATTTCTAAAGCTCTGCCCATTCACAAACAAAGAGAAAGATTAAAGAAAAGATTGGTTGGTTTTTTTGTCAATCTGAAGTGACCGTCTCGCTAACTGAGAAGAAGTTATCATCAACTGAGAAGTCAACCAAGTAATAATGAAACAATCATTCCAATCAAGTTGCACTGGATGCTGCCAACAGGCTTGACCATGATGAAGGTGTATAATGGTGTTGTTTGTAGCTATGGCAGGTAATGCGCATGATAAACCTGCAACTTCATTGGTAGTCATCTTGAAAGAGCTTACTGCCAATGGCCAGGAGTGTGTGCGAGAAGCGAGCTTTTTGACCCCGAGCTTTTCTGAGCAACCTCCATTCCTTGTTCCACATAGTCCACTTATTCCACCCCTTGATTTTTTTGACCTCCACCACCACTACCACCACCATTGCTGCCACTGCCGCCACCACCACCATGGCTACATCGACCACCACTACCACCATCGCTGCCGCCGCTGCTGCCAATACTGTTGCCACCTCCACCACCACTACCATTATCCCCATCACCTCCAGATTACCACCACTACCTTCACTCACACACACACACACACACACACACACACACTCTCTCTCTCTCTCTCTCTCTCTCTCTCTCAGTTTCACCCTCTACGTATTCTATTTTTCTCTTTCTAATACACTCGATCAAATAGCACTCCATCTCATGTAAATGATTTCTCTCTCTCTAGCACGTAATGTGGATTCATTCATGTGATCACCCCGAAAGAATGGAACACCACGGCCCACACCTCTCTCTCTCTCTCTCTCTCTCCCTCACGAATTACTCCATATATATATATATATATATATATATATATATATATATATATATATATATATATATATATATATATATATATATATATCTTAGTCACTCACTCACTCTCCATGTTAATCTCCCTCTCTCTCTCACTTTCTCTCTCTCATGCATGCGATCAGTCCACATTGTATCATAATGCCTCACATCAGATTATTATGGCATGTGTTGTAACAAACGCTTCTCTTAAATCCTAAATACCTCTCTCTCTCTCTCTCTCTCTCTCTCAATGTAAATGCTTGGATAGCCACTTAGTATTTTTAGAACTTGAATTTCAATGCATTGATAGCTCCCTCCCCTCCCCCCCTCTCTCCCTTCCTCTCTTGTCCCCAACAAATATGATACAAGACAATTCATACAAGCAATCCAACTGTACATTTATATTGTGTTAACTTTGGGAAATGTATTTTTGCTTGTCAAATTAAGAGAGACAGTTCACCAAAGACTTGCCATCCAAATGGATTGTATAACGGTGACTTCTCAACAAAATAAAATGCCGTTGTGCTAAGAGGTAGTGTTGGCATTTCATTGTTGGTCACTATATAGGCGGTGTTGTAAAAGTTCTTTTGCTTCCAAATACAATGTGCAAGTTTTCTTCAGGGAGTATGGATTGGTGTATAAACATGTTGGCATTTGCATCCATTCCAAATACTCGGAGGTACACATAGTATAGGTGCTTGCATGCCAAATACGATTTTCCTTCTATGGCATAGTCCATGAAATCCTGGCGTTCTTTGCAATGTGCACATCATAACACTCATGCATGATATTGAGTTAGATGTCTCTAGTTTGAAAACCTCATGCTCCAAGGCCTTCACCACTGTGTGGCCCTTCACAGTTGCATCTAGAGCCAACGTTGAGTATACCCTTTCCCTGCAGCCTGTGAAACACCTCTTTGATATCTATACAAGCCTTCGTTAACATCTACCTCTTGTGTCGCCTTTTGTAAAAGAAACCCACCACTCTCCAACATGTGGATTTCTTCTACGGTCAAATTAGTGCCTCGTGCCATTGGCCATACTTGTGGAATCTTGGGCGGTGCGTGTTGAATGGAAGAACAAATGTTCCATGTATGGTCCACACTATCATCACAAAACCACATGAACTAGCACCACATTCCATGTTGTCCTCTTGAGCTAAACCGCTCCATGATGCCCCAAAATGAAGGTGCATGCACTCCATGTGACGTATTTTTTTACATTTTTCCTCTCTACTTCCCAACCATCCTTGACATTGTACATGACTGTGTGCTAGAATCCTTCTTATAACCCAAACGGTGTCATGAAGGACTGTCTCCACCACCATTTCCTCTGAACAATTTGGTGATACTACCCTTGATTGTGATCAGAAGGAAAAGGGTCCTCAAATTTTAGTTTTCTTGTACTCTTTCTTCTAGGTATGTTTTTGGTCACGTACTCAGGCCTGTGAGAGGTGTAGGCTTCCTCGGACCCCACTTTCCCATCAACCTTGCATTTTCTTACTACAATCACATTGTCCCCTTGAAAATCAAGACGTTTATGCAATTTAGTTTCTCTTGCCACCTCCTCAACCATCCTTACCGTTGCTCGAGATGTGGGGCTAATTCCTTGTTATAGTCGACTCAAAAGCTTCTCTGCACACTAGGTCCTGCACCATGGAACTTTCCACCAATGAATACATGTCGTTTTGTGCTCTGTAGTAGAGTGTTGGCCAAATCACTAACACATGCATCGTACAAGCTGATAGATCCCTTGAATCCCTCCCCTGCCAACCAACTTGCATGCATTGGCTCTGCCAAGTTCGTGGTTGGCATATGAGCAATGTCCTCCACCACCTGGACAAAAACATAGCACGAGAAGGTATGGAGTGTAGGACCATGTGTTTGGACCTACATGCACAAAATATTGATATTCATACGCATGGCCTTTTAAAGATATTTTGAAAGGTGTTGTGAATGGAATAATATGTTACTTGTTTCTCTGAATGAGTGGTTGGAGTTCCTCGAGCATCGTCGAGAGTTTAGTATCGGACATGGGGACACCTTGCTCATGAACCAAGGCACCCATCACTAGCCTTCTAGCCACAGTCGTTTGCAAGTGTCGAGGTCCAGTTGCACTAAAGTCTCTCACCATTTCCTCTATGGTCTTTCGCACCTCTTTGAAATTAGCTCTACATGTTCCTCTTTGCACCTCATGGTTATGTGTGCCTTGATGAATAAACAATCTTGACATTGGCCTTGTTGACATCATATAATACACTACACACTCGCACTTGGAGAGCAGGATGGGGGGATTCTTACAATAGAAGCATCCAAGGCTTCCGAGACCAACAACTGACATTCCAACAGTCGATATGGTGGTACTTAGTTTACCTACATGGCATGTATTTGGACTTGATTAGTGTGATTTACTTGTGATAGGGTACTAGAACCATGTCATGCGACTCTGCAATCACTTTAATGATAATGGAGCAAATGAAAAATCTTACACATGTCTATGCCACCTTGTTTGGGGAGCAAAAAATCAACCTGCCAGTACAATCTCTATTGGGACACTCTAGCTCTCTGATACATTTTCTTCGGCAAACAATACCGAGGAATGCCATCGATGTTGACATGGGCTTTGTCCAGCAATGGCCATCGTACTTTTGCTCCATACCCTCCATTGGACGCATATTGTCTGCTACTGGTGGAAGCTCATACGCCACATCGCCATCATAGAAAACTGGGATCTCCTCCACTCTCTCGATAGTGCTCGTATTCTGAAGCAAATGACGTAAGACTTAGTGTCGGTCCTCCAAAGACATTATGTACTCAACCATACTTACAGCATAAGAGGATTGTCACATCCACTCCTCTTTCACATCAAGCGTGATAGGGATGGTTTTGTTTTTCTCAATGTCCAAGGGGGGTGGTGAGGCACGGTGATTGTTGTTTTCTCAATGTTACAAGGGCTCTTGGGTGAGGTCTATTTGTGTGGAAGGGAGAGAGCAAAAGAGAGAGAGAGAGAGAGAGAGAGAGAGAGAGAGAGAGAGAGAGAGAGAGAGAGAGAGAGAGAGAGAGAGAGAGAGAGAGAGAGAGAGAGAGAGAGAGAGAGAGAGAGAGAGAGTGTGTGTGTGTGTGTGTGTGAGTGGATGTGGGTGCCACGAAGAGAGAGAGAGAGGGAGATGTGTACGTACTTGCGAGATTAATAAAATAATCCACAACTTGAGGGAGGGGGAGGCATTGTGTCATAGGGGGTGTGTGGCCTTATATAACCACTTTAACATAATGGGGCATTAAATGCATGTCACAGAGAGAGAGAGAGAGAGAGAGAGAGAGAGAGAGAGAGAGAGAGAGAGAGAGAGAGAGAGAGAGAGAGAGAGAGAGAGAGAGAGAGAGAGAGAGAGAAAGGGAGATTGGGAGACATGTGTCATACGAAGAGAGAGATGTGAGAAGGGGGGTGCTAGTCATATTTTTTTACACCAAATATTCGGCCATCGACGACCCCTTCTTTGGCGACAAAATGATCCCAATCCACATGCACTCTCTCTCATCATTCATCTTAGCCCACACGCACACTTTCTCTCATACCTTGGATCCTAAACCCAAATAACCAAGATAGATGATGCAGGTGCACCGGTGACGCCTTTCTCGGTGGGCAAAACGATACTAATCCACATGCACTTGCACTCTCTTTTCATTCCCTCCAAAAAAGATCCCATACAACTAACCTATTAATGTATAATTATATTAACTGATTAATTAGTATTATTATTACAATACATTGATTTATATGAAATGATTAATAACAATACATAAATTAATAAACGAGTTAAGTAATATTAATATACGAATGGTTCACTTCATACTAATTGATTACTATAATAACTAATTAATCAAGAAGCTAGTTGATATACATGAATTATACATTAAGCTAACTATTATCAATTAAGAAATCAATTAATAATTTAATTGATATAATTTCACCGATACACTAAATATCTAACCAATGAACTAACGGATATCATCTTGTTAAATATTATTTGATTTCTATTCAATTAATAAAAAATTAATTAATAGATTAATATTAATTAATTGAGTAATAAATATTTTTATTACTAAATAATTATGTGATAACATTATTTAATATTTTCAAATAAAATAAATACATAATATTGACATTAATAATTATTACTTGAAAAAAAGATATTTATTGGTCGTTAAAAACTAATTTATAACTAATTTAAATAATTTAAGTAATTTATAACTAATTAATAAATAATAAATTATCATTTATTAGTTATTAATCAAATTTAATTATTTATTAATTTTAAGTAACTAGTTATTGGTTATTACTATTTTTTTAGTTCATAGTTATTAATTTTAAGCAATTAATTATTAATTTCAACTAATCGATCAATATATAATTTTATTGACTAAGTAATTAATTAATAGTTAATATATAAATTAGTTATTTATCAATTCTTAATTTTAAGTAATTAATTATTTTACTAAGTAACTAATATAACATATAATATCATTTGTTAATTAATAATTAATTTTTAATTGGTTAAATGGTTATTTAATTAGTTACTTGGTTTTTAATTAGATAATTAATTATTAAATCGTTATTAATTTATTGGTTAATTAGTTGCTTAATTAATTATTTACTTATGAAATAATTAAATCTAAAAGGTTATTAATTAATTAGTTTTTCAAAGAAGCTATTACTTTATTTTTATTAGTTAATTAATCAATAGATTGATTAGTAAGTGAATTTGATTAATAATTAATTAAATTCTTAATAATTAATTTGTTGATCTAGTTAATAGTTATTTTTATTCGCTTATTTTTTGACTCAATAATTGTTTGCGTAATTAATTATTTAGTATATTTAGTTATTTAATCAATATTTTAATTTATTAATTAATTTAATTAGTAATTAGTTAAATAATTAATTAGTTACCTAATTACTATCAAATAGTGATTAACTCGTTAATTAATTAACTTACTAAAATTAGAAATTAATTAATTTGTTAATAGTTAATTAATTACTAATAACTATTGATTAATTAGTTAATTAATTTCTCAATTTAGGAGAAATAAAATAATTTTTTTCAAAATCTTTATATGTGAGAGAGAGAGAGAGAGAGAGAGAGAGAGAGAGCATGTGGATAAACGGATGTCGGTAGGGTGGATGGATGCGATGCAGGTAAGCGCCCCCCCCCCCCCCCCCCCCCCCCAAAAAAAAAAATCCCTTTCGACGTCGTCAGGCTGGTGCACACTCCAAGGCATAGACCTTGGCATACTTGGCAACGGGCTACGAAGGCTTCGTTGGCGCCGTTGGCTACACGTGAGGAGCTCCCATTAGCTTGTAGTAAAATCTTTTCGGGAGGTCACAGAGAGAGAGAGAGAGAGAGAGAGAGAGAGAGAGAGAGAGAGAGAGAGAGAGAGAGAGAGAGAGAGAGAGTGTGTGTGTGTGTGTGTGAGGGGGTGAAAGAGAGGAGTTGCTTATTTGGTCTAGTCTCTCTGATCTAATATTCATTAGTTGCTTTATTTAGTTGCTATATTTGAGAGAGAGAGAGAGAGAGAGAGAGAGAGAGAGAGAGAGAGAAGGAAAGGAAAGAGGGATAGAGAGAGAGTGGGTGTATATGTATTTGTGAGCGACACAAGGAGAGAGAGTAAGCGAGAGAGAAGGTGAGTGTAAGAGAGGGAGGGGAGGAGAGAAAATAGAGAGAGAATAATTGGTGAAAGATGGGGGGGAGAGAGAGAGAGAGAGAGAGAGAGAGAGAGAGAGAGAGAGAGAGAGAGAGAGAGAGAGAGAGAGAGAGAGAGAGAGAGAGAGAGAGAGAGAGAGAGAGAGAGAGAGAAACCTTAATTAACATGGGGGGAGAAACATGGGAGGGGATGGTAGTGGTGGAAGCGGTGGAGGTGGTAATGGCAGCGGTAGTGGAGGCGGTGGTAGAGGTGGTGGTAGTGGCAACGGTAGTAGCGGTGGTAGTGGTGGTGGAGATGGTGGTGGTAGTAGGGGCGGTAGTGGTGCTTGATATGTGCATAAGAGAATAGGAGGAATAAGTGGAATATGTGGAATAAGAAATGGAGGCTGCCCAGAAAAGCTCGCTTAAATGCCCGCTCAAACGGCCAAAAGGTGCCAAGATCAGACGCAAATAGACAGCCAAGATCAGACACAGAGGCCAAAAGCTGGTTCATGACGACCATCATTGAAGTCAATAGCGAAATCATCGATGTAATCAACTCCAACCTGGAATCTTCTTTTATTTATAAATTCTTATCATGAGCTTAATTATCAAGGCTTTAACTCCTTTGTAATAAAGCCCTGTTCACACCTACCAGCTCAGATTTCACCTCATTCACCTCGGCTTCTTGAACCACTTCATGATTAAACAACTTCCACACCTTGTCTTCACTAAACCTTAGCTTACTCATTCACATTATTCTCTTCCTCATTAGTTGAGGTAATTGATTTTGAGCTTAATAGTGATTCATATCCTTGTAACAAGCCAGTGTTTGTATACCCAATTGATTAAATCCTTGAAAAGTCTCAATCTCATTTTAAGGAGTTAGACACTGCTCGAGCAATTGCAAGCTCACGGTAAGACCTCTCCATGAAATCCATGTTGAAACTCTTAAAAAATGTTAAAGGAAACCATGAAATTCAACCCAAGCTGCAAATCCTATGTATTCAAGGAAAATGTAATGAGCTATCAAGTCATGCTAGTCAAGAGTTATCCAAAGAGAATCTGTCAAGTCAAGGCACGTACCACACATCAACAAAAGGGATAAAGAGCACAACAAAGGAAAAGAGCATGAAGACAAAGAAGACCAAGAAGATCCAAAGGATTCCAAAAAAGCATAAAGAAAATGAAGAAGATTTTTTTCTGTTGCCACAAACAAACAAAATGTCTTCCCATAGTGGATGTAAAGAACCCTTACCAAAAATGTAAAGTTTCAAGCCTTAACTTGACTAGCAAAGAGCTAGTCTCCTGGGCCATGTTTACATGCAGGGGGAGCAAAAGCCAACAAGGGTAGAAACTCATCATTTGAGGGGGGTGTTGAGAATAGCCAAAGCATTGGACAAAGGGTGCTCATCAAGATTTCCCAAAGGCCTACCAAGGCCTACAAAGGCGGATGAAACTGCTTTGAACTTTTTTTTTAGTGCTTTTTATTGAATATTTATGTTCTATCAACCATTTGTGTCTAGTAAGAAATGAAAATGGATGGTCAAATCCAACACACCATAAATATGAGGTGTATGTGTAGAGCTACCATAGAGACCACCCAAGTAGATTGCCATGTGAACTACCATAAATATGGTTGTTCAACCACCCTCTTCTCGTAATGGAATAAATATGTGTGGATGCATGTCATAATAACATAATGCCAATGCATGGGGTAATGCAAAGGGCAATGCAATAGATCATGCTCAAGCGAAATTCTATGCAATGGTGCCACTTGGATAGTGCCCTCATAGGGGAATTATTCACTTACCCAAGCACCCTTTTATAATCATTGGCATATTCTTGATATGGATAATGATATAAAGCATAGTAATAATGTCTCTAAAGGAACCAAAATCATGTAAATTCCAAGAGCAGAAGATTGCCCCCTCTCACCATCAGATGGTGGAAGGAGAAATAGGCATCCCCTCTCTACCCAAGATGTCGATGTCGATGGGGGAAAGAAGAAGTACCCAAAGAAGAAGAGTGAGCTATGTGTCTAACTGAAAACCTATGAAATGTATGGCCTCCAAGGTTGCCACAAGGAAAACAAGAACTCAACAGCCTCAGGAGAGAAAAAGATTCCTTGCTAGTCCAGAGTGGGAAGCCCCATCAAGGAAGGGCAATTAAGATAGTGAGTACCAAACAATCCAAGTCTTTGCTTTGATCAACCAACAAGTCATGCAAAAGTTAGTGTCAACTTGAAAAGACAAGTTAGGAGCAAAAAATGATGCATAAGAACATAAAACACACATACATGAACTTTAATTAAAAAGTGATTTGAGAGTGCAATGTGTTGGGTTTTAAGATGGTCTCTCGCTACCAAAGGTAGGTACGCTAAAGATATAGTAAAGTAAGAGGAATAATGTGCAATGGAAGAGAGAATCTAGGCTACAACATACCTTGCAAGAATCAATAAATATGTGGGTGGGAGTTATGCTAGACATGTGGTCAGTGATATCTAAAACGATAGAAGGCTACACGATTTGTGGGATCAGAGGTTCTCTAAGAAAAGCTGGCTTAACTGCTTCTAGCTACGCACTTGATGTAGATTGAAACTCCATAAGAAAAGGGAACTCATCAAGTCTATCCTCAAGGGAGACAAGGAGTGCCTAAGGATCAAAGTCCATAATAGGAGCATTAGTAAACCAATCAGGGATGGATGGTCCAACTAACTTGTGACGAGTGGATCTACCATGTCAAGGTGGAGGATGACCCCTAATGGTTGTGGAGGTGGAGCTAGAGGGTACTCACCTCATGTGCATGAGTTCTTAAGAAAGAGGTTCTAGTCTTAAGCGGGATGTCGTTGTCCTTTGAGCAACATCAGTTATCAATGCTAATAGGGCCTCTACTTTTTGGGGACACTTTGCCAATCTAGTTTCAATCATGGAGGGGAGTTACTTTGTTTCTCTTACTTGACTTTGACACGGTGTTGTTCTTTCTAGCGCCTTGCTTTACCTTCTAAGAAGTCAAGGCCCCCTATAAATATTGGGGTTTCCTATGAAATTGATTGAATAGCCAAGTGTAACACAACAATTGACACTCAAACTCATAGAAGGTGGGTAACTAGGGTTGTGGCATGGCTCATCAGATAAAATTGAAATATCTTTATTGCAAATTTTTCACGAACAAAGTTACTTGAACATCACATAACTTGATAGTCAAACCACCCCTCTTTGTGATTTTGAACTTTTGGAGTTCATGGTCAAGGTTGATATATTTGGTATGATCGCAAACTATGTAGTGGTCTACTAGATGTGCCCAAGGCTCACAGACAAGGTCAATGTGTTGGAGTTGAGAGTGAAATTTAGGCATAAGACTCTAGATCAACTCAACTATAGCTATGGCATTTCTGCTTCAAGAGTGAAGTACCTCATATATGAGAACAAGCAAGAGTCATGGTTGCCCCTAAAAAAGTTCCACAAGCCTTGAGAATTCAAGACATGCCACATCAAATTTGATCACACGAACAAAGTTACTTGAACATCACACGACTTGATAGTCAAACCACCCTCTTTGTGATTTTTAACTTTTGGAGTTCATGGTCAAGGTTGATATATTGGGTATGATCGCAAGCTATGTAGTGGTCTACTAGATGTGCCTAAGGCTCACAGACAAGGTCAAAGTGTTGGAGTTGAGAGTGAAATTTAGGCATAAGACCCTAGATCAACTCAACTATAGTTATGGCATTTCTGCTTCAAGAGTGAAGTACCTCATATATGAGAACAAGCAGGAGTCATGGTTGCCCCTAAAAAAGTTCCACAAGCCTTGGGAATCCAAGACATGCCACATCAAATTTGATCAAGTGGTAAAGTTAGACTCGTTAAAAAGAGACTTATAGCTTGATACATAATAATAGCCATAGATTACATGACTAAATGGGTTGAGACTAGGGAAACTTGTAAAAATGATGAATGAATCACTACATGGTTTCTTTGGGAGCAAGTCATCTCATGTTTCAATTTCCCCATCAAAATTGTCAATGACTAAGGGACACAATTGCTTATTAATAACAAACTGATTGAGCATTTGCTATCTACATTCTTGGTTATCCATATGAAGTCTAGTCCTTACTATCCCCAAGCAAATGGGTAGGAAGAAGCCACAAATAAAGTTCTCATTAGTGTCTTGACCAAAACTATCTTAGCATCATGTTCAAACTAGAATCATATGCTAATGGCAACACTTTAGGCACATTGGATAGCATACAACACTACTGTAGTGTTGTGGTTTCATGTGTAATGGACAAAAGAGTGAAAGAGTTTGCCTTTATGGGGAGTTCACTTATAGGTCTACTAAGACTTATTTGGGTTGTCTGGATTAGGACTTGAGTTATCTTGAGCTACCATCTCAAACTTTTTTGAATTGGATTCATGTATGCTATATAAGATTTGAATGAAAGATTTTCTTAGAGCTGGGTTTTTGATATTTCTTCTGTCTCTATTGAATAATACTTTTTCTTTTAGAGATTTCTTATGTCTATTCTCAGTGACTCTTCTTATTGAATCCCTATGATTAAGGCATTTCAATTAAACCCCTTAGACATTTGCTAAATGTGACATGAAAGAACATATGAAGAGTTATGCTATAGGATCTTTTGTAGATCAACAACCAGCCATGAAGCTTTTGAGTCATCTTTGTGATAAGTTTGTCATCATGTAAATAGACAATGTGCAGTCATATAAGTTGGAATCTTTACAATTCTTGAATTGAATGTCTTTGTGGAGCTCAAGGTGTTAGTTATTGATGTTGGTATGGTGCTAAATGATTAGTGGTAGGCCCATGGATGTTCATGAGCATTGAGTGCTCAATCTTGGCTTATATGAGGTTGCTTTGATAGGTTGTTGACTAGCTATAGCCTAATTGAAGGTTGGAAAATGTATGAGCATTGATACTCACATGCCTGTGTATTGAGTTTCATTGAGTTCGGCACATGTCTAATATATTATTGAGTTGTTTATAAATTGAGAATGCCTCAGTTATGATGAAGAATTGATTAGTGTTATGTCACAGCCTGCTTGTCTACAGAATGGTTATGTAGTAAATAATGTCTATGATGGTATGATATCATTTGTGGATGTTATGTTAGCTGTCTAGAGATTCAGAGTAGGTTACTAAGTTGGTATACTATTGGTACATCAGAGATACTAGTGCACTCACTCTAAATTGGAATTGTCATTGTTGAGAAAAAGCATATTTATATTATACAATTGAGATTCTTGGATACCTTTGATGTACTGATGTCTACATGATGACTAAAATGAGCCGAATTGGACTGAGTATAGAATGTATGAGTATTGCTTGAGTGTTATGCAAGCATTGACTCATTAAAAAGACTATCAGTTGTGTGTAGGGGGTTAGGCATTGATAGTTAGAATATTGCAGTGAGTACATAGAGTTGTAACCATGGCAAATGTTGATAGTATTGACAACATCACTTACATAGTGGATGAAAATTGGACAATAATACTACACTATATGGAAATTTTGTATGGAGAATTTCTTGATCGAAATAGGTTATTGGGATTTGGTGACATGTGAAGAAGCTGAACCTAAGCTTCTAGAATGTAATTCCATGGCTGAATAGCAGAGAGCACATCGAGCATGGATTGAACATGCTCATAGAGTCTTGCATTGGCTTTCATTATGTATCTCTGATGCAATGTCCATGTAGATTATGAATTGTAAGACACCAAAATATGAATGGGATATTTTGATGCAGTACTATGGTACTACCACTAGTGCACGCAAAATTCAATTGAAGCAGAAATATAATATCATGGACATGAAAGGATGATCCATACAAGATTATATAACAGAGATAAAGACCATTGCTGATTAGCTAGCATCTGTTGGAGCAAAGGTTAATGACAAGGATCTAGTTGCAGATATATTGAATGGCCTTGGACCAGAGTATAAGTCATTTGATACATCCATATCAGTATGATTAGAAATGGTTGAGTTCAATGAGCTAGTTGCCTTACTTGTTCATGAAGAGGCTAAAGTAGGCTTAAGTAGCTCCAAAGGGAGAGATGGGGTTTTTATTTGAATGAAAGAGGCCGTGGTAGTCATGATAGAGAGTTCTCTCATGGATGACAATCTCAGCAAAATGCATTCCAAAATGTAAATAATCAGCACAGGGACATAATACTAGAGGTGTTGGATACTCCCAAGTGAGGGGGAGATCCAACTCTAGAGGCAGAGGATCATGGCAGTCACATGAAAATGTAAACAAAGATAAGGATTGTCATTATTTTGGAAAGTATGGCCACATTTCCAATGAATGTTGGAAGAAGCAAGCCAATCAAAATGGCAAGTAGCAGGGTCATTATGCTAAGGATGCTCCTACTAATAGGTTGTTTGCCATGACGCATGTTTAAAATCGTGTTGCTAAAGGGAATAAGTCAGATGATGTTTGGTACATTGACTATGGGGCATCCAATCATATGACACCACATGGGGAATGGTTTATTGACATGGTTCCAGATAAGCACAGGTATGTTTGTGCTGGGGATGATACTCAACATAGTATTGAGCATAAGGGTGTGGTACCCTTGGTAATTCATAATGGCTAGAAAAAATGTCTACATGATGTATTACGTGTGCCCTCTATCACAAAGAATTTGTTGTCAGTTGGTTAGATAACATAGTAGAACTTATAGGTTTGTTTTAATTAGCATGGTTGTTTTATAGATGAATTTGGCAATGGCTGCAAATTAATTGCTCAAGGAAAAAGACACAGTCAGATGTTTACACTAGATGCTACATTGCCTCAGCTGAAGTTAGCCATGTTTGCACATGGTCAGGGTACTATTAGAGACCTTGAAATTTGGCACAAGAGGACTGGTCACATGAATATTCAAAGACTATCAACTATGCAAAGAAAGCAGCTAGAGGTTTGCATATACTAAGTTAGGTCATGTCTGTGAGGCGTGTCAATTTGGCAAGCAAGCATGATTTCCCTTTATGAAACATGTACAATATAGCTCTAGGCCACTGCAGTTGATACATCCTGATGTATGGGGACCATCCCATAATGCATCTCTTGGAGGATCCAAGTATTATGCAATATTTGTAGATGATTTTAGCAAATATACATGGGTGTATATCTTGAAGCATAAAGATGACGTGTTGCTATTTTTAAGGACTTTAGATAGTAGGTTGAAAAGGAATTTTATTGCCTTATCTCACGTCTGAGATTTGACAATGGCGGTGAATATGTATCTAATGAGTTTGATAGATACTTAGCATAGAATGGCATTCGCATGCAACTCACATGTAGTCATACTTCACAATAGAATGGAGTGGTTGAAATAAAGAACCGTGTTCTTATGGAGACCGCTCAACCAATGCTGAATGACAAGAACGTTCTATTACACTATTGGGCTAAAGTTGTTATGAATCAAGAGTGCAAGGCCTACAAATGTCTTGATTGGTCAACTCATGAAACTATCTTAAGCAAAGATGTTATCTTTGATGAATTGGCTTTGTGGTATGCATCATACACTGATTGCTATTCCTATTGATATGCCTTCACATCATGTATCCACTGTTACTCCCTAGTGCAGAGTACTACTATGTTAGGGCCTACCAATGATGTCTCCCATAGTGTATCTCCTTGGACTGACATGTTACGAAGTTATGCATCATCATCAACACTATGTTAGTGAGGGGGAGAAATGAAGTAGAAAGTAAGGGCAAAGACAAGGCTGCTCTCAGTGATGCTCTTGGTTTTTTGACATCTAGGTATGATTTGATTGATAGTCTGGAGAGTGAGCTTGGAATTCTGTTTGTGCATATTGCTAGTGTTAGACAAAGCAGATATGTACCACCTCATGAAAGAGGGGAGTCTAGTAGTGCACCACAGTTGAGATGCTCACAAAGAGTGAGATGCCCAGTTGATAGAATTACATACAATGGATACTTTGTGAAGGTTTATGTGTATATGACAAAGGTCATGGAATACAAAGAGCATGCTATATTTAGTGAGGTAGTCATGGATAAGAACTGGTGCAAAGCAATGGATGAGGAGATGAATGTGTTGGTTGAAAATCAGGCTTGGGAACCAGTTGCATTGCTTGATGGAAAAAAGTCTATTGGATGTAAATGGGTGTATAAGGTGCAAGTCTGATGGCAGTATTGAAAGGTATAAGGCCAGGCTAGTCGCAAAAGGGTATGCATAATAGTATGGTTTGGACTATGAAGAGAATTTTAGCCTTATTCCTAAGATGTCAACTATCCAAACTATGATTGCTTTGGTTGTAGAAAAGAGCTAGAATTACAACAAATGGATGTGATGAATGCTTTCCTGAATGGTGACTTGGAAGAAGAAGTGTTTATGGATTAGCCTAAAGGGTATGTACACTCTTAGTATTCGAATTTCGTCTACAAGCTGAAAAAGGCTCTTTATAGATTGAAATAAGCTCCAAGAGCTTGGCATATATGCATTAGCAGTTACTTGCAGAGCCTTGGATTTACAGTTGGCAAGGTTGATCATAGTCTCCTTACCAAAAAGATAGGAGCAGGTCTTGTGGTGCTAGTCATCTATGTAGATGACCTCATTATTACAAGTGATAATGAGATTGATATACATGATGCAATGCCAATGTTGAAAACTGAGTTTGACATGAAAGGTTTATGTGAGCTAAAATTCTTCTTAGGTATTGAAGGGGTAAATTTAGCCAATGGAGTTTGGATGATGCAGAGGTAGTATGCATTGGAAATGGTAAATAAATATGGCATGATAGATTGTAAACCATTGGATACTCTATTGGATTAGAGTACCAAGTTGGATGTGGATACTGGAGTTGAAATTGCAAACGTTATCATGTACAGGTAGATGGTGGGAAGTTTTATCTACTTAACCATCATTAGGCCTAATCTTATCTACTTAGTTAGGCTTATCAATTAGTTTATGCAGAAGCTATGAAACCCCATTTGGATGTAGTGAGAAGAATTATGCATTATTCAAGGCAATGGTAGATTATGGACTCTTTAATGATAAAAAAGGACTCAAAGCTAATGGAATATATTGATGCAGACTGGGCAAGATGTCCTTATGATAGACAGTCTACTAGTGGTTATGCATTCAACAATGGTAGTGGCATGATTAGCTAGAGTAGCAAGAAGCAACCAATAGTAACAATATTTAGCACACTGAGGCAGAGTACAGAGGTGCTGCATTAGCAGCTTGTTAGATTGCTTGGTTTTGCTGAAGTTGATGGCATATTTGAATATGCAGGTAGATGCTCCAATGACATTGTATTGTGATAATATGAGCAATGTACTTCTGGCTGCGAACCCTATTTATCATGCTAGAACAAAACATATAGAGTTACACTATCACTTTAAATGAGAGATAGTACATGTAGGAAAGGTTGACCTCCTGCGTGTCAAGATAGAAGACCAAATAGTTGATATCTTTACCAAGTCACTAGGTAAAGAGAAGTTCAATCACTTTAGAGAGATGCTTGAAGTATAGTACCCTGAGCTTGAGGGGGAGTGTTGAGAGTCAAGCTCATTTGATGTGATGCTTAGCTTGACATGATAGTTGTTGCAGACCCTAGTTGTGAATAGCCATGTATGTGTCATTAATAAGTTGTGAAAACTAGGTTAACTAGAGTTAGTAAACTATAGTAGGAAGTAAGATATAGCTTGATTCACTTCTATTGTAGATAGTGAAGTGAGTGATAATGACTAAAAAATAATGAAAGAATAATGAAAGAAGGAGAGAGCATACTATTCTTAATCTTTGCTCCATCTCTATCACTGCTTCCTCTCTCTTGCTTTTTTATCAAGTTGGACTTAAATGCTCTATGGTTGGAACATGCAATTGAATCCCTGGCCAAGGCAAAAAGGGTCACTCCAAATAATCCTTAACTAAAGTTTAATCAAATGAAGACCAAGCACAATATCATCAACTATGGTAGCACACTTACTTGCATCATTGCTATCATTGTAGGAGTACCCCTCCATGAGATCCTACCACCATACACAAAACCACCTACACTATTTAAGGATCCATCTGAAGACACCATAGAAATAGAAAAGAGGTGAAGAGAAGAGGTAGGAAACCCCAACCATAATAATGACACAAGCAAGAAATAGAAGAAGTAAAAAAAAGAGGACGAAGTAAACTCATCCTTGCAAGACTTCGATGAAGGAGACATGGAAGAGAAGTGACTGATTAGTGAGTTGGAAAAGGCAAGACCCACACTTGAAGTTACCATAACTAATCTAGAAGAGAGCCTTCATCTAATAAATACCTCAAAGAATATACACGAATCTTCCAAGGAGCAAAGTGTAGTAGGAAGAATAGGAGCCCTTGAGAGGACATGCAAAGAGCTTAAAGAAGACAAAGCAAATGCACTCAAGGCCAACCAAGAGCTCTAAGGTAGGTTTGAAAGGACACAAGATGAATACAAAACTCAATAGAATTTGAAAAGTAGGTTGAGGAGCTCTAAGTTGAGCTATAAGAACATGATAAGATGCTAAAGGAACTTCAATAGAAGCAAGAACAGGATTTCCAAAATCAACTAAAGGAGCATGACTCGGCACTCAAGGATCTCCAAAACCAACTAAAGGAGCATGACATGGTGTTGAAAGATCTTCAACAAAAATAGATGCAAGAGTTTCAGAATTAATTGAAGAAGTATAACTCAACATTTAAGAAGCTCCAAGATTAGCTTAAGGAGTAGGAAGCTACCATGAACAAGCTTTAAGATAAACTTAAGAAGCAAGACCAATCACTCAAAGGCTACAGAGTAGAAACTATCAAGCTAAGCATATACATAATAGAAAGTTGGTGTCTAGAGCATCAATAGATATAGGGCCAATGGAGTGCCTCATATATAGGTCTATAGTAGCAGGAGACCATCTCCACAAGATTATTAGGGGCTATTAGTATGGTAGGAAATGATACACAAAGTCTCTATGAGACCACTTTGATGAAGTTCTCTAATGACCTAGGAGTAGCCTTGTATAATGAAAGCTAGCACAAAGTGTAGTTGGAGGCCTGCAAATCGGCCATGGTGAAGTAGTAAGAGCTATTTAGGAAAGTTGTAATATTGGTTTGCATGCCTCAACCTAAAAATCTAGAAGAACATAAAGGCCAACTAAGATCACTCTCTAATATTTTGAAAAGTATAAATAAGATTCCAAGGGATCAATATGATGATAAAAGGGCCAACCAAGGAATACTTGATTTGATAGTTGAGGTAGGAAGGCTATGATGAGTATAACTCAAAAAAATTGGTTTGATTTAACCTAAAATACCCCAACCAACCTCTCCCATTGTCTTAGATTCATCCACAGTCATGACACCCTCCATGGATATACCAAACCTACCAGATTTTGACACAAAGGAGTTAGAAGAGCACCCAACAAATGAAGAGAAGGACCCAGAGAAAAAGGAGACTTTTATGGCCATGATCCAAACTCAACCATAGAGAGTAATAGAGCATCCAATTCCCCATGAGATCTTATTATAGGATGAGGAAGAGAACCCAAAGGAGATTGTGCAAAAATACCAGGAGCAGTAGGAGACTATCCCTATTGAAAAGTTTGATTTCAAGGTCAATAAGGAGAGCAAGTTTAGAAAGCCACTTCCATTATGTACTATATGGTTGCTCATATGAATAGCTGAAAATATTGCTATGAAGTAGTTAGAGCCTCTAGACATCAAAGCTTATCAAAAGTCATGTAGAGTCCAAGGAAGCACGATAAGATACTTGAAATTAAATCCCATGGAAGTGTAGCCAAGACTACTAGAATGGCACTACCCCATTATAGAAGGCAATGAGATGGTTGAAAAGCCTTCATTTACTCCCAAAAGGAAAAGTGTGAAGATCCACTCTTATATCTCTGCCCAAGAAGGCATGGCCAAGTGTTAGGAAAAATGACATGATAAGTATAACTTTCCCAAGATCCCTAAGATCAAAACAACCCATGTTGATAAAACCTCCTTGTTCTATCCTATTGGTCTTGTCCCATCCTTTGCTTATTTTAAAAGAGAATTTGCTAATTGTGCAAATTTTTCCTTCATAACCACTTGCACCTATCTCCAACTTCTCACCAAGCTCCTCCAACATCTAGTAATGCCTAATGAAGATGGGTTAACCCCATGCGTTTTTGATGTTAATGCTAGAATCGATCAAGTGGTGATGGTTCACCTTCACCTTTACCCTAGTACTACCAATTGTTTGTACCCAGTTACTGGAGGATATGATGGACAGTATGTTTGCCATGTATACACACCAGAGGCATCACTACAACTATGGGAGCAGGTCAAGGAATATCTTCTTAATAAAGGTTATCTTTAGCACACACTCATGCTACTTCCCAAAGTGACGTGCTTTCTCTCTTTTACCTTAACATATATTGTATATTTATTTATCTAAAAAAGAGAGGCAAAAACAAAGAAAAGAGAGAGAGAAAAAAAGCATACATACATTCACTACACCTAGGGCAATGCCCTAGGCCCTTCTCCCATGCCACAATCTTAGGGCACATTAAGGGTAGGACATCTCGGGCTTACTCTTATGACATGTCACCCTAAGGATAGCACCACACCACATTCTCTCACCAATTGGGTTCTCAAGGATGGAACAAAATTCAAAGTTTTTTTAGAATTTGACCTAGCTCCTAGTTGCACATGCATGAGCACACAACCACTACACAAGTGAGATAGACACACCTTATAGGAAGAGCACAAGTGATGCAATATGGACAATGGAGTTCATCAAAATCCATTAATATTGGTGTCTTGCACCCATCATGACCCATTTATCATCAATCATCATCTCTTCCTCTCTTTTCAAGCTAGAGTGTACGAACATACCATCACTTGCATTCCGCTCTTGATCCTAGTATAGTACTCCCTCACCTTGTAGCATCTAGTGCACTATTCCTAGTGTACTACACATATGAGCATTGTACACAACCTTGTGCACTAGTGCGCTGCCCTAGTGCACACATACTTATGCACTACCCAACCTAGTACACTACATCGTGCACACAACATTGCTTAATTATGTCCACTACACATATACACAATTATGCACTCACTGTTAGATTAAATTCACAAGATCTTATTGTTCATCCATTATGCGCTACTATCTTTAATTGCACGTGCAAGCACACATCATTGTGCTGCACCTAGATACAATTGCAAGTGTCTCTTTCCTCTCAATTTCAACCCTTACACCCATCTTGTTCGCAAGGGAGCATCAAAGGGAAGGAGGAGGGACGAAGGTGATACCTTGCATTGCACTAGTATGTATTCATGTGCACTTATACACATACATGCACTAGGGTACACTAATTTACACACGTGCATTCACACATATATTGGCATACACAATGACATGTGCACTTGTATCCACTTAGTGTACAGGCACTTGCACGTACACTTATACTCTTATGTGCAGTTGTGTCCACACTTTTTAACCACTCTAGACCCCTTGCACATTTCCCACATAGTGCACTTGTGTGCACTTAAGTAGACCTAGACACACTTGCACTCTCACATGTACATGCACTTGTGTGCACTTATGTACACTTGTGCCTACACTGTTAGTCATCCTAAACATATTACACGTGGGTTTGCACTAAGAATATCATTGTACACTTGCTTGCACTTGTGTACACTTGAGCATACTTGCACTTGCACTTGCATTTGCATTCACACATGCACTTGTACTTGTACATAGCCCACTATAGTGCACTATATCTAGAATTACACATCACATGACACACAAAATGTACCACACTTGAACATAGTTGCACTCATAAGAAAGTACTTAAGTTGCTAATTAGAAAAGATTTTAGAGTGATGAACCCTTTAAATTTAGTTGTTTAAATGCGATTAATAAGAGAATATATGGTTCATTGAAGAGGTTGGCCATTCAGTGCCTCCATTCTTTAATCCATGCCAGGGATCACCTTTTGAGTTGTTTTTCTCTTGGAACTCAAAAAATTTTGCATAGCTGAGATTTTTACACTAAAACATGTCTGTTCATCCTTCTAAGTTCCTTTCTTATGCTATTTTCTATTTTGCACTTACTTTTCTTCTCTGTGATAGTGTCACATGGTTGATTCTATTATGCTAAAATGTCTAATAACACCTCTTTAAGTAACACAAGCACAAGTGCATGCAAAAATAAACATGCTATTCAAATAGATCGAATTTATTTATATTGGAGAAGTATATATCATTGAGCATTGGGCAAGGATGAGGCTAACAAGTTACGATTGGAAGAAAAGAAGCATCTAGATTTGTGGGTGGGTGGAAATATTTATCCAAAAGACCCTTCAACAAGTAAGCCTCCTTCTTTTCTTAATATTCATGACTTCATAAGATATTTTGGAGATAGTTGTGATGGAATGCTTAGGTATTGCATGCAGTTACATTTTGTATTTTTATATACATAAGATAGATGCTTGAAATGAGAGAAGCATTAACAACTGTAGAAACATATATTTTTAGGCTAATGAACAATGTTGATGTTCTAGAAAACACTAAGTTCTTGCAAGAAAAAATATTTTTCTTAAAGGAAACTCCAGTAGAATTTAAAGAAAGAAAAAGGCCACTAAAAAATATAACCGACTTATGTAAATGGGTTAAAAAAGGGAGATCAAATCTTGCAAAGAGATTTGTCTCTCTAATATTTCAAGCATTGACATCGGAGAGAATGAGTAGAGAATCAAGATTTTAAAAGAAAATATGAATAAAAAATATATTTTAAGAATTCTTCAATTAAAAAAAAAAAGATTTGAGAGATCGAACTGTTTTGAGTTGTATTTCTATGAATGAAGGTTTGGAGATATCTTGACATCTTTTTGAAAGTGCTCAATCAACACGTTTAGATATCTAGAAGAGTACAAACCTTCAATTACAAATCTTATTCAAGCAATAAAGGAAGCATGGGAAAAAAATGATATTACTTTCTATTTGGTAAGATAGAGAAAGAATTCAATCTTTTGTTTTTGAAATAAAAGGTCAAATGATATAAACTAACTCTTGCTTCTTATATGATGCAAAACATTCTTCTAATTCATGGGTCTTATTTTGTGGAAGAGCACGAACCTTTACCAACATATAGTAGCCAATGAATGCAAAAATCCCACTATCAAGTTTGTATATGTTATTTTTGTAGCATAAGACATGGTGGAGGAGGAACAAAAAGCAATGCTCTTAAAGAGTTATTCAACTGGTTTTGTTGAAAACTTCAAAGATTAAAGAATACAATAAATGTTTATGAAATTTGCACATCCAAAGATTCAAAGGACTAGCTAGCTTGAAATAACCTTTACATCCTCTTAATCCTCATGCATCTTTCCTCTATAACACAAATTTTTTCTCCTCTTATAGATGGCTATGGATTTTCTAGCTCTAGAGGTAGAGTATCCAGGGGCATAGTCAAAAATTTGAATGGCCATTTTTTTTTCAGGAAACATTACTTTGTGGGTATTATACTATAATCATGAGTAGCCAATAAGCCTTGTAAGAGCTTTTATACCAAGAATGGGCCATGAGACCTCTTATGAGAAAGTGCTATGTAAAATCAAAAGAATACGAGGATAAATTCTAGCAAGATAGTATCCACGTGTAGCATCGTTGATAGAGCCACCACTACTTATTGATCCTTTGCCTCTTCACAATAAATTATCCTCATATGTAATCTCCAACTGGAAAAAAAGAATATAAGATGAAAAGGAGGTATGAGAAAAAAAGTGATGTTGGGTTTGATAAGTTAATTGATGATGTTTTCTTGATATCTTTGAGTTCCTTTACATACTTTGACTCTTCTATCCTAAAGAGTCAAAGTACTCCTTCTCTTTGATTGAAAATATCATAAGCTTCAGGAATAGTTTTGACCAAGGGACTATTCCTTGGCAGTTATTTTGAGAGTCCTCTCAAAATAACTGCCAAATAATAGTCCTCTCTCAAATTAAAGAGCCTTTGGATGTCATAAGAAAGCACTCGTCTTTGATTGGAAAGGCCAGGAGAGGGTACAATAAGGCTTGAGGATAACTTAGATATATTAGGGACCTCAACATCACTTTCTTCAGTAATATTCTCGGCCTTAAAATGAGCAACATTTAGATTCTTTGTAATAGGTATCTCCATTTGAGGGTCAACTTGGTCCTCCACATCCTTGTCATCCTCTGTCTCCTTGATGAGTAGATAATAGCTGGAGGATTTCATTGTCTCTAGTTGTTGCTCACATCAAGTCTCATTGGACACTTTACAAGAGAATACACAATGAATGTAACAAACTTTAATATAAGCCTACATTTTCTTGGACGAAGAGAGTACACAATATTTGAATCACAAGATTTTTCCAAAAAATACCTTTCACACTTCTTTATGAATGATGTCTTATCTATGGGTAACTTACAAATAGGTATATGAACAAAAATTTGTGTTACTATGAATAAGGAAATCCAAAAGCCTCTTAGAGGGAGTTATTTCTGTGATTTGAGTGAGGCTTGGGGTCCTCAATGGGAAATTTTCTTTGCTTGGTGTCCTCCTCAAAATTTGTGCACTTTTTGTGGACCCTAGAGGGGTAGCAAAAAGAACATTTGGGATAGGGCTTGTCTTTCTCTTTGTTGACTCCTTGGATACCTCTGGAGGTGACAACCCTTTTCCTTTTAAGACTCACAGCCTTGGTAGAAGAAATGAGGAGGGATCCTAACTCTTTAGACATGCTTGAAGGGTTGTTGGATTGGAAAACCAAGAGGAGATAGATATATGCCATAACGATGCGAGGAGAGGTAGTGTGAGATTAGGTCGGTGCCCTAGTCACATCGTAAGTGAGAAGCCAAAGAGTTGTTTGAATGTGTTACTTCATTAGGAGTCTCCCAATTCAAGGATATGCATGGCTTGGCAATGGTAAACCCTCAATATATCCATATATACCTTCTCTTGACAGAACCACATATTGTGCATAATATAGAAAAATCCTATCTTCACTAAAAAAACCTAAGGTTTGATCAACATAGATAATGTTTGCAAATTCTTTATGAATTGCATAGAGCATGCTGCTAAGACTTTTCTCGAGTTGCCATTTAGAACTTGTTGATGGAAAGATATCTAACACAAATAGTTCAATGTTTACTTAGTACTTTAATAAAAAAAATATTCACATAAAATATTTGACTCGAAACCAAACTTACAGTGGCTTTGTTGAGAAAAACATCCATTTGAAGGTAAGTACATCTCCTTCATCATATAAACATGTTGCACGCGAGTAAACCACCCTTGGGCTGTAAATTTAAAACTAGTGATATGCCCCTTCCAATGATACTTGATATCCTCTCATTTCTTTTTCTTAACCTTGTGGTAACCCTATCGTTTATACTGAACATTTTGGGCTCCTACTTTCCATTTGTACTTTTGTTAGAGATGATGTAAGAATTTATTGAAGGGTGCCTTGTGAAAGCTATGAAAAAAAGAGAGTAAAACTAATGTGCAAAGAAGAAAACTCAAAGAGGAAAGGTCGATGAAGTCAAAATGAATGTCAACAAGGCTAATTGAAATCCATTGGGTAGCAAGAAGAATATTCAAATGCTTTTTGAAAGTTACAAAATCGATAGTATTAACTACATCTCATTTTTATCTTATCTTGTCAGCTTTTATTAGATTTATAAGCTTTAGAACTACCAAAAGATGTCAGATTTCAAAGATTTTGGCTAAAAAGGAGGAGAAATCCACGAAATGGTCTCTATTATGTCAAAAGTAGAGGAGACAAGAATAGTATATTCTTGCACATGTGGCAAACTCTTGTTGGCCCTCTCCTTAATTTAGTGATTAACAAAAGTGTTGTTTTTGATGCATTTTGGCCTTAATGCCATGTACTAGCATATCACACTACATCTATTCCTAAGCATAAGGATTGACGCTTTTACAGAGTATTATCATTCTTAGCCTTTCAAACCCAATTTTTTTTGACTCCCTCTAATAAGACTAAAAGTCTCACTATATAGCATTTTTGTATTTTAGAAAAAAGAGAAAACAAAATAAAAATGCATGCATGATCATTGCACTATGCCTAGGGGTCCTGAAATTAGATATGTTCGGTGGTCTCAATTGACTGGCTCCATTCCTAATCCCCTAGCCCTTCTATATATTCCCCTATAGTTACTTAGGGCATATCAAGGGTAGGACATACTTAGAGAGCTTTTCTCGCCTATCGTTAGACCTGTCACCCTAAGTCACTTACACTTTCCTTTCTCAATTTCACTTCAGTACCGCTACTCTTAATGACAAAAGCAAGGTGGAAAGGCACTGGAGGAAGGAAAAACTCTCTTCAATCACTACAAGTAGATATAACTATTGAATACCTTTATCCTCAGGCCATTTGGCTACGATTCATCTTGTCCAATATATTGATGGTGTCTTCAAGTTTCCCTTTAAGTGTATTTTTCCTATGCATAGTTTGGATCGTTAAGTACATGACAATCCTTTAGGCTTACTTGGAGTTGAATTTGTTTTCCAAATCACTAACATATGTTTTGTGCATAGAAAGAACATTAGCACTTCCTCGTAGGAGGAGATTGCATGAGAATTTGTTCAATTGAAGTATGGAAGATTTCCAAGGATCCATGGACCCTCAACTCTTCTTTAATGTTTCTTCAACCTTTGATCCATAATCAAAACTCACCAAGCAATTCCAAGAATACCCTAAATGTTAGTAGCCATGTTACTCTACCACCACTCTAATCACAACTTACCATGTACCAAGAAGCTTTCGCTATCAATGACATAGACTTTTTCATGGACAACATAGTTGTCCCTAGCATCCACGTCTTTAGTGCAAGCTGGAGCATGTCACCTACGATAGTAAGTGCCATGGGCTAGTACTCAGTCTAGGAGAGGGATAATGTTAACTACGATAAGAAATGCACAAAGAAGAAGTATAATATCTTGGTATAAATGGGACATATTTTTTGGATTGTGGCATAATAATTCAGATCATTATTTGCAATATGCACAAAGTTGTTGCAGCTTATCAGGTCAAATTTGTCAGCGAGAGTGCGAGAGCCATGTAGTCACTTTACCTTTGCACTTGTACTGTTTCCTAGCACTTAAAGTACACTTAAGAAAAGCCAAAAGCCTGATTGCAGATAGTGCATGGAAGAAAGTATACATACACTGAGTGATTGTAAATTGAGGATTGTTTGTAATTAACAAGGAACACACTCAGACGTAACCCTAGAATGAGCCCACCAATAGGAGAAGACCTGGAGACATAGTTAAGTGATCAAAACCCCAAGTGTAGGACCAAGCAAAAGACACAATAGAGAAGCCAGAGGCAGCAAGGATAGACACCATTGGAGGAGTGGATCTACTCGATCTAATCAATCTCATTGACAACTTGGTGGAGAGAGATACCGCTGACATGGTAGAGACAAGGAATAACCATGGACGGGACGAAGAGCTTGATCTAGGTAGTCTCCCAACAGAGATCCAGCAGCAAGGATAGACACCATTGGAGGAGTGGATCTACCCGATCTAATCAATCTCATCGACAACTTGGTGGAGAGGGAGACCGCTGACATGGTAGAGATAAGCACTAGCTAGGACGAGATGAAGAGCTCGACCTAAGCAATCTCTCAATAGAGATCCAACAGCAAGGATAGACACCATTGGAGGAGTGGATCTACCCGATCTAATCAATCTCATCGACAACTTGGTGGAGAGAGAGATCACTGACATGGCAAAGACAAGCACTAACCACGGACGGGACAAAGAGCTCGGCCTAGCTAGTCTCCCAACAGAGATCCAGCAGCTAGTTGCCAATTACGACCTATAGGCCCAGACAAACCACTACAGTAGGACATTCGAGGATGTCATATCGGACCTAGGAGAGGAGAGGAGACTAGCATGGGAAGCTTTGCGGAGCCTAGTGACCTATATAGTCAGGAGCAGCAGGCCAGGAGCTTGCGGCAGAGCATGGAAGTGTGCAAGATTTAGCAAGTGCTAGCACTAGCAAATAGGAATAGGACATGCTCTAATGCTGAGAGGGAAAGAGCGCTGGAAGGAGATCTTACACTGAGTGAGCTCCTCATTAAGTGACTGCTAGACAACACTTCCGTTGAGCGAAGTGCAGCTACAGTGGCAAACTTGCTGCTTGTAGGATTAGGAGTTACCTAGGGCTCTAAGAGCCAATCTAAAATCCCTGTAGTTGTGAAGCAGTTCGATACATACCAGCCAGACGATGACCCTCACAACTTCGTGGAGCAGTTTGAGCGGGTCTGTGAAGCTAACGGCCTTACTGATCTCGCTCAGCGACGATCAGAAGCTTTCGGCCTATGCTTAGGTGATAAGGGAAGGACTTGGTACATCGGCCTAGATGCCATAGAGCACAATGACTTCAATAACCTCAATAATCTCTTCATTAATAGATTCTCGGAGGTTGGGTACTTAGACCACCTGATCGCGTGACTTAAGAATGTGAAACAAAGAGATAAGGAAGACATCAGGGATTATGTGACCCATGTGAGGAGTCTCTTCAAGAGAACCCCAATGATCAAATGATCCATGGAGAGAGCGGTGTCTACAATCTTCATCAATGGGATACGGAATACAAGGCCTTGGTAGGCAACTCAAGCTTGCAGCGAGACACGCTAACCAGGGTATTTGAAGAGGCCATTAGAGTGGACAACCAGCTCAAGGAGAGAAGCTCCAGGAGCTCAAGTCGAGAAGAGATCAACCCTCAAAACTTCGAGAGAAATTCAATGTCAAGTGAAAAAGCAGGCCCAGGTACTTAGGTCAAGGGAAAGAGTGCTGATCCAAGTCAGGAACTAGCGAAGATAAAGATGGAGCTAGCCAAACTGCAAGAGATGATGAGAAGACCAATATGCCTTCAGGTTCAATGTGTGTACTGTGGCAGGAATCACCTGCCAGCCGAGTGTTAGGACCCTAGGTCCCGACCTTGTGGAAATGGCGGTAGGTTCCGGCCACGATGCCATGCATTGCCGACTGCCAAGGAGACTTCCGTATTCACAACCTTAAAATCAGCTTGATCTAGCAAATAGGCCGCCGAACTTCTTTGGAAGAGGAGTCTCGTTGGGTCTCCTGGCATCCAATGATGCTAAACCAACCATTCCTAGGATGGAGATAAACCTGACAGGAATACCTAGACCACCTGGACCCTACGTAACCCATCCATTGAGTGATGCTCTAGTCCACTATGTGGAGGAACTGAATGACAAGGAACCTTATGTGAACCCTTACGTCTTGTATGATGAAGAGGGTAATTCGATCCTTATGGATTACATACCAATACCGGTGATGGCATTAGGTAGAGGTAGAGGAAGAGGCGTAGGAGGGCAGATCCAAGAGTTGATCAACTTGCAGTTACCAGGACATATCTGCTTGCATTGCCCTGAGAGGCAACATGCCAACTGCTACAAGGCAGATCCTAGATGCGCAGAATGTGGAATCACTCATCTCTTTGCCAATTGTCCTAGACGGAAACCATCCTCTAGTTCAACAATCGTACGATCAGTCCCATTGAGATTGTTTGGCATCGAGATAGATGGGGAGGCTATACCCATCCCATTGCATGTCATGACCCATGCACAGACGAAGCAAGCTGGCATATCATTACCAAGGCCTAACAACTTAGACGTAGCCTCAATTGGGAAAAGGAGTCGTAGGCAAAGGAAAAAGAAACCCAACGCAAAGGTCACACTAAAAACGGAGAGTGCCACAATGTTACATATTGGAAAAAAGGTGACAGACATAGAGGCAGAAACGTCGGCTCCTAAGACAGTTGAGAAGGGAAGTGCGAAGGTAGGGGAATACCCTAACCCAAAGCGCCAGCTTGAAGCCATCGAGAAAGCGAAGGAGTGGGTGAAAGAGGCCCAAGAACACCTAAAAGACATTGAGTCCTTATTGGAAGATGAGATCGATGATCTCTCAAGCATAAGCATACCAATCTCACCACCATGACTGAAATCAAGAGATGTGACTACACCACAAGCAGTGCCGCTTAGACAAAGCTTGAATGCTACGGGCCAGTGAATCATTCAAGGTCATTGGCTTGGAAATACAAGAATTGGAGAAAAGCAAGCAAATAGCAATCTCCTCATCACACTAGTGACCACCCTTGTGACACTAAGCCTAGGAGACTTGCTTAGGTAGCACCCGATGCTGTGGGAAGAGCTAAAACAGTAGGTTGAAGGTTCAATGGAGCAAGTTACCGTTGACTTGCATGGACATGATGCATAGATGAAAATATTGAGTCCGACGTTGCACTCAATGCCCAAATCCTTGCACGTCAATACTTTTTAAGAAAGCACGCAAATGCATGCTGTCTTACCGGTTTTAGCCCTCGGAGATACCACATTGAAGGGAATTGTAGACACGGGGGCAGGAGTTAGTGTGCTTAGCCACGTAGTGCTCTAGGCTTAGGGTAACCCGCCTTTTGAGAATGCTAGGTTTAAATGTCATGCTAGCTAATGGAATGAAGGCAAGGCCATTCAGAGTGCTAAAGAACTGGCCACTGAAGATCGCAGGAGTCCAATTCTCCATTGACTTTATAGTCATGAAGGGGATGGACTACAACATCCTCCTAGGTTGGCCTTGTATGTGTAATGCATGGATCATAGAGGACTAGGGTAATGGTCTAATCTTCTTAGAAAATAGGACAGAGGTAGTAAGGGTAGAGATGGACACTTGGAAGACAACACCAGTCGACCTAGATACCATCTTACCCATGCTAAAGGGTAACGCTCAGATTAGAAAATCTTACGGGCAGTTGACTAAGTATATCCCTTGTCCAAAAGATGAGTGAGATTTAATGCATGTGCTAGCCACTATCAATATGCCATTCTCGGACAAGAAAGAGTATGAGCAGGTTGCCAAGGCAATCGGCAGGCCCAGAGACGAACCTTTAGTACCAATCTGCATGATGGCTAAGAGCTCAACTGAACGACCAAACCCTATCAAATTTCATATCCCCAATAACAAACGAGAATTCCTTGAGATCCTGGAGCGTCTGATAAACAAGCTAGCAGGCAATCTAGCCGCTAACCTAACCTCTCCAAGATCTCTTGGATGAACTTAAGTGGCGATGGGCCAAAGTGCATGACTTAAACTTGAGGTACAATTGGGCCCTAATCATTGACGAAACGGAGGAGCCGTATTAAGACTTAGGAGATGATGAGCAGTCGGATGAAGATAGAAACTGGACTCCTAGCCACCCACACACTAATATGTGAGAAGGCAAGACGCAAAAGAACTGGTTTGACAAGCATGTCAAACAACAAGAATTCGAAGAGGGAAACTTAGTACTCTTGTACTCAATTAAGGGTCATAAACAAAAGATGAAGTTTAGAGGACTAGGGCCTTTCAGAGTCCGCACCATCAATAGAGCATGTAATGTGGAACTCGAAACCCTAGAGGGAGAGGGCATAGGTTTCTTCAATGGCAGTCGCATTAAGAAATACTACCCTCCCATGCACCCATAACATGAACCTCCAATGCTAGAGTCTCCTGTCACAATGTACGAGTGGCCACAGTCATGGAGATTGAAGATAAGGATGAGGAAATAGTAGAACTAGCTTACCTAAGCATAACGGTCATTGCCAAGCATATGACCACCCTCAATGCATTGATCGATGAGGGAGCTGACTTTAATGTCCTAACTCACGAGCATTGGACCCAAATTGGCAAACTGCAGTTACAGCCCACTAATGCCAAACTTAGCCCATTTGGGGGTCGATCATATGCACTCTTGGGAAAGTGCAAAGTAGCAATCTCTATTGAGGCTGAGAGCATATCAATGATCTTTTATGTGCTGTCAAACACTAAAGATGTAGGTACAATATTGCTATTAGGATTCATGTTTAAAAAGCAAGCTCATTGCAATGTCGACTATGAGTCCCAGCACATTTACCTTGCCATAGGCAACGCGCATATAGTCACCGCTTTCAGTAAGGGCTCTGTGACTCCTTTAAAGTTTGCACAGCCCACCGGTAGAGAAACTTATCGTCAAGTCTCAAGAGGGGGGTCATAACTCATCACAACTCGCCAAACCTCAAGACAAGCAAATCATTGGAGTCAAAGTTGAGGCCTACGGACCAAATCTTCAATGGATACCTAAACATCAAGGCACGCCACCTAGGAGCAGGTTCCCATGACCCCGCAAGGCTAAGAACTCAGACTCGAAACCTAGAAAGCCAAGACAAGACTACCGACCTCGACAAACGGTCAAGCCGCGATGGGTCTCCAAAACCTTATTGCAAGCTCAAGGCTATTATGAGGATAATGCGTGGATATGGGTATCTAAAGCCAAGATGGCCAAGGGCACTACTCGAACATCGCCCTCAAACTTGACTATCCAAAACATCAGGGCAAATGAGGCACACATGCCACAGAAGACTCAGGCTGCGAAAAGCATAAAACCTCTAAAGCCTAGACCATCAGAGCCTAAGGCAAGCTATTGACAAAAACTATAGCCCGCTACTCACAAGCTGCCTCAACCCACTTCCACTTGTGCCCTTAAGGCCCAAGAAGGATCTAGTAACGCAACGCCCACAACTCCAACCAAGCTAGTAGAATAAGAGGCCAAGCCACAACCTCCGGAGCAACCCAAGTTGCCACAATCACCTGCTAAACTATCCTTTCGTCAAACCCCAACCACCAATCAGCCTTAGACGCTCTTATGAGCGAAGATCAATTGTAACCTTGGCCGTAGACTTAGTGGTGAATATGGGGGATGACTTGGATGCTTGCCTTAGACGGTTGGATACTACCTTTATGACACTTGCTAAAAGCTACGATAGGTAGGATTTAGGACTTTTGGAAAAGCCTATAGCAACCGAAGTGTGTACACTCCCTTATTCTTGGAAAGAATCAAAACTTGTCTTCATTAAGGTTTCCGATGCAGCTGAGGAGCTAATTGCCACTAAGATCTCGAGAGAACGCGCATGAAACCGGCATCTCATTACGTTCTATCACAAGAGCACTATCCCTGCCATAGACAAAGAAATCAAGGAGTTAAAACGACACACTAGCACTGACTCCTCTTTCTTGAGAAAATGGTATACTCTTCGACTTCAATGGGAGCTAGAGGGCTATCAAATCATGACTAATGCTAAGCAATAACTTGCTATCAAAACCTCAAAGAATGATCCCACTTATGTAGCTTCAACCTCCTATAGGGTGTTGACCACCATTTGTAACTGACCCCTAGAAGAGCATCTTCTGACCCACTTGTATCTAGATTGAATTCTGACTGAGGAGGAGTTAAACATTGCCAGTCGAGTAAACTCTGGTGACTTCCTCACGGATGTTCTCACCTACATCACTCAAGTAGGCATCAGCCCTTTCGACATGGATCACTATGCTAATTTAGAATACAATCCGAATTTCTATACTTGGCTCATGAGGACGTAAAGCCCAAGAAATGCTCCGAATGCCCTTGATCTCTCAACCTCTAATCCTAGGAAGGATTCTTCTCATTCCCAAGGGGGGGTGGGATAAGGTGAAGTAAGGTGAAATCAAACATGTAAGGGGAAGGAAATACACAAGGAAAAATTAAAAGTCTCAATCAACACCCAAAATAGATGAAAATCAACTCATGATTAAGGAAAAGTGTCATAAAATTTTGGAAATGAATAGAACTGCTTGAAGGAAAATTGTCTTTTTATGCTTAAGCATATTCTTCTTTCCATAAAAGCATGATCAACTCCTATTTATCTTTCAGCAAGAAAGCGTCTTAAGAATGCTAATGGTGAACCATGGGTTTATGACAAGAGCTGAAGATGGCAGTACAATAGGATTGTGCCCGTGCCCACTGCCTTCCATTCATAGAGGAGGAAAGAGCAAAGTATGGCCTTTTCCTTGAAAATCACACCTACAACTAGCTGAAGTTCCAAAGCATCCACAATGTTGCAAAGGTGGTGGCTAAGGAGGAGATTGAAAAAAGGGTCGTGGAGCAATGCAACCTAGCCAAGTACCTTGAGAAGTTTGAACAAGAGCCCGCTGATTGCACCAAATGTGTGGAATTCTCAAGGACCTACAACCTAGACAGGGAATGTGGGATGGTGATTGTGGGGAGGGGAGAAGGAGCTAAGCAAGTTCAAATTCAGGTCAGTAAGGCCTTGGTGGAGAAGGTGCTGGGTCTGGAATCCAAGGTGGAAAGGAGACATAAGTGGGATGTCTATGCCATGTTGAACATGAAGAGAGAGCAAGTCCTGGAAAATGACGGCATAAGCATTCAAGACATCCCCGACCCAGAAATCAGAATGCATGCGAAAGTCATCCATTCCCTCTTCTCCAGCTAACGATACAACTCCCTCATGCACATAATCAATGTGCCCATGCTGGAGAGCTTGGCAGCTCATGCATTGGATGAAATAGACTGGAATGGCTAAGTGCGGAAAACCATTGATCAATCCGCTAAGTCACTAGCCTTGGGAAGCAAAGCTAGTTGGTGGGGAATCCCCAGCATCCAAGGGAGCTGAGAGAAAGAAACCATCATCCAAAGCCTCATTCATCGGGTATGGGGGAATCTTGACTGCTCTCATCCAAGAAGCTGTAAAGGAGGTGCAGGATGGAGAGGAAGGAGCAGATGAAACACCTAGAAGGTCATCTCCCCATCATGAACAAGATTAAGTGAGAGAACTGTTAACGAGGAGGAGGGAGAGCCAGAAGCTCGGTTTCGTAGAAGGAAACCAAAATAGCCCAAGAAAAAGATGATGCAAGAGAAGGCAAACCTACAAAAGGTGAAGAAGGAGTCGAAGAAAGAGAAAGAGCAAAGGAAGAGGAAAGAGAAAGAAGAGTCTAAGAGATTGGAAGAAGAATCGAGGAAAGCCGAAGAGGAGAGAAAAAGAAAGGTTGCTAAAAAGGAGGAGGAATTGAAGAGAAAGGAATAGGAGGACATCACGCTAGCCACACGCTTTGTCCATTGAACAACAAGGCAGGTAAGACGAGCTGGGTGCCTTGAGTCCATGAAGAGATGAAGGCCCAATCTTGAGTGCGCATGTGCCAGAAATGATGCCACTGGTAGTGAGGCTGAAGGCAAGGGCAAAGCCCCTATTGAACCCATCCCACCCCTCTTGATACCCACCACCGCAACAGCAATGCCTACTCAAGGAACCCCGGCCAAAGTAGATGCCAGCAATCTCATGGCTTGGGTGCAGTACTTCGTCAATAAGGGACTCACATAGGGGGGGAGTGTGGAAACCACAACCATTGGGCAGAAGAGACTGGCGGCAGTAGACGCCGAATCAAGACAGGACCCGAAACGACAAAGAATGGAAACCTCCACGACTCCCATCTCTATAACAATGATGCCAACTACTAACTATGATGAATATGTCAAAGAGATGCTCTCATAGTTAGAAAAAGCTAAGGAGGAGAAGAGAATAGTAGTGATTGAGTTGAAAGCTAAGAAGGAGTCGATAGCTATCTTCCAGCTAGAAAAGACCAGATAGGTGGCCATGTGCCTGTTGGGGGTAAAGGCGCCTCCGCCTAGCCGCCCGTGTATTACTACACTGACAGTCACTGCCACTGCACATTGTAGGTGGTGGGCGCCCGTCACCATCACTTTATTCTTTATTCTTTTAGTGACAGTTTGAATAAAGGAAGGCCCGATCACACATTGTGACTGTTGGAGTTCGCATTTCTTGTCTCTCTCTTTCTTGCTCTTGCTCTCCCGCCATAGCTCTCGAGTACAAGATTTGATCCTTCTCACCTTTCAACTGGTACCAGATCTCGGCTTCCCGACTCTTGAGCTTGGCTCGTGGCATTCTCAGTTTTCCATCGACCCCCCACTCGCATTGGGTCTCCTTCCGGCAGCCATAGCTCATTCTCTTGAGCTCCCGTCACTCCCTGGCTTCCCGAGCTTCTTTCTGGCCTATTGAGGCACCATCAAGGCATTGACATTGAGGTATTGCTTCATTATTTCAGAGATTTATTTCAGTCCACAGCCACCATTGAAACTTCCAACCTTCATATCTCTTTGCCACTGGTTGTGGGCTGCTAGAGGCTTGTTCCAAGGCCTCTTTGGCTCATGTTTGAGCCCTCCAACCTCTCCAGACCTACCATGTGGACCAGCAAGAGTAGCAACACCATCACACAAATTTGCGCCTGATCCTGGACAGCCACCATTCAGCCACTTCAGCTCCAGCTCTAGCTTAGCATTAAGCACTTGTTCGGGCTTCTTGCACATGTATGGATACTTGGCATTGATCCTTTGAGATTAGGCATTGGTTTGGTGGCTGAAAACAGTATTTCAGGACTATTACAAACAGTCCACAGACATTTGATGCTAGTGCTACATTCACAGTTTATGCCTATGCTTGTTTGGGCATGACTACATAACCGGTTTGATGCCTATTGCATCCCGATTGATTGGGGGATTGAAGCTACATGTAATGCTATGATTTTGGCCTGATTTGGGGCTAGAAATACACAGTTTATAGCAGTAAATGCATGCTGAATACTCTTGGGTTGAAGCTATCTTTCATGCTTTGACATATGCCTATTGGTTCCGGGTGTATGTCTTGGGTTATGCTATGATGTATTGATCATCGAGGGACGAATTCGAGCTTGTCATTGGATCAAGATGCTTTTGGAAGCTTGAGCTTATTTCAGCCCGCACTTGTTGTCATCCGTCTATGCTTGACAATGGTCAGTGCTTTGACAGTTATATGCTCTTTGGGTACATGCTTACCCAATGCCTACGGCTTGATGTATTTGTCTTGGCACAGTGTACCATGTACTTGTTGATCTTTAGTGCTCTCTGAAGACTTGGGTTGGATTCTCATTTGCTATTCCAGAATTTTGTATTGGATATCACTTTGGTTGCCAGAGATCTTTATTGGGATGTATGTCTTGCTCATGGATGCTACCTACAGCTGCCTTGTAGCTGTCATGCTCTTGGGATGCTATTGAGGCATTGTCTTGGTTACTTGTCTTTGGTACTTTGACTTGGTTTGATTGAGTTGTTGAGCTCATTTATCCGCCTTTTGTGCCAGTGGGAGCATCTTGTATGCTTGACCGACATTGAGCAGGAGGTTTATGCTATTTGAGCATTTTGCAGAGACTTGAGACTTTGGGATCTCTTACACTTAAATGTTGCATGGTTCATGCACTGATATCTTGGAGTTGCTTTTGACCTGAGCTTGGGCTTTGCACTCTTGTGAGCATACACCAATTGGTGTCAAGTCTTGCTAGTGTTATGTATACTTTGCCCTACTGTCCAAGGGGGTATGCCTACTCATCACTGACGGATGCTTTGGTGACATGTTTGGGTGTTTGCTCAGGGTCTTGATGACTGTTTGGTGCTGATTTATGCGCGTTTATGGCTGGTCATGTCTTGGTTGTCATTTATTGACTTGGTACAGTGATTTGGTCAGCAATTGACTCTCACAGTACCCTGCTGTCATTTATTACAGCAAGCATATAACTCCGGATTGACATGGATTTTTCATGCGGAAATATTCTGAAATGATGTACTTTCACTAGTACTTGGCGGGCAACAGCTTTGGTTACACTTTTCTCGCCATTTTCTCTCGATTTTGGTGATTTTTTGGTCATTTTCTACAGTAATAAACAACAAGCAGTTTGTTTGAAATGTCTGCAGTCTTCTAGCCTGCATTATGGCGAGTTCGTCCAATGATCATGCTATTTTCAACATCACTAAGCTTGATGGTATGAATTACTCTTATTGGAAGAGCCAGATTTGGCAGGTGTTGGTGCAGAAATCGTAGATCAAACCATTGAGGTTTAGTGGGCAGCCATCTGCAACTATGCCAGATGAGGAATGGTTTGAGCTTGATGAGTTATGCAAGTCCACTATTGTATTATCTCTCACAGAACAGGTTCATTACAATGTATTTGAGGAAGAACAGAGTGCATGGCAGTTGTGGGATAAAATCAAGAATCTCTATGACAAGAAAAGTCCAGCAAGTCAGATATATTGGCTGAAGCAGCTTATGGATCTGCGCATGAAGGAGAATGTGACTATGACTGCTCACTTGAGCCAGTTCCATGCTATACTCAAGAACTTGACTTCGCAGGACATCACTTTTGCAGAGGATGTCACTCCTCTTTTCTTGCTCGGTACTCTTAATGAGTCATGGGATGTATTCCGCATTGCATTATGTGCCTCTGTTGCTACCTTGAAATTATCTGATGTTGAGAGTGCTCTTCCGCAAGAAGAGGTTAACCGTAAGAATTTGGATGCCTCTCGTGTGTTGCATGCTATGGCAGTTAGAGGCAGGAATGATGGATATGGAAAGCATGATAGTGACAGTGGCCGTGGACGGGATTCTCAGAAATCTCGGTCCAAGTCTCGTGGGAAGTCACGTAGCAAATCCCGTGGCAGGAATGCAGATGTTACTTGTCACCATTGTGGGAAAAAGGGCCATATTAGGCCACAATGCCATGAACTGCGCAATGAAAGGCGCAAAGATAAGGGAAAAGACAAAGTGCAGGATAAGTCTTCTGATCGCAACATAGTGCTTGCAAAGTCCAGTGTTAAAATTGAAGAGATTAATGTTATGCAGCCTGAGGATGTTGATGATGATTATATCCTTGCAGCTTCTTCTAGTGCTTTGCAGATGACAGAGATACACTCTATGTATGCATAGTGTTGGCTCTTGGACTCAGGTGCGTCCTTTCATGTGACACCTTGCTGAGAGTGGTTTCATTCATACCATACTGTTTTGGGTTCTGTGCGCTTGGGTGATGACAGCTCTCTTGATATTGTGGGCATTGGTGATATTAGGCTGCAGTTTCCTTTTGCTAGCACTTTTGTTATGCAAGATGTACGTCATGTACCTGCTTTGACACGCAGTCTCATGTCAGTTGGACAGCTTGATGACGCAGGTTATCATGTATCTTTTGGAAACTCTGCATGGAAGATCACTCGTGGTGTAGACTTGTGATTGCGAGAGGTGCCAAGGCTGGCAGTCTCTTGATTTTCCACTCACATTCTTAGGGCACATCAAGGGCAAAACACACATAAGGAGGTCACACTTGCCTATGGTTAGACCTGTTCCCCTAAGCCACACCCACCGCACCTCCCCTATGCAAAAATTGGGTCCTTAAGTGGACAACACCACCCAGGCTTTCAGCTCCCAGTTCCACTCGCATGAGCACAATGCACCATACGGTAAGGTAGACATACCCCTTAGGTAGCGTACTTCTTCTTTTTCAAGTAATGATGGATCTTGCAAACCACCACCATTAGAGGCCTTGCCATCCATGCAACATCTCCTCGATCTCCAACGACACAATCAATTGCTAAGTTTCTCACCGGTACCCACCCACACAAGGTCCATCATCACCTCGGCACCCATCCTTCCAGGCACCACGCCCTCATTAACAAAGCCCTACAAGTGCCATGGGATTGGCACTCATCTAGGAGGGGGGTAATGTTAACCCCAGTTCGAGATGGAAGAAAAAGAAGTCAAAAATACGGATGCAACGAAAGAGGTAGGATGGAGAATGACTAAAAGCGCAAGGGTAGCCTCAAAAAAATCAAGTCAAAAGCAAAAGCGTATTTTTAAATTCAAGGCACCCCTAAAATAGTTGTTAAAGAGCACCAGGCTTCCTCTTATGCAAATTGCAAAAGGTAGATGGGCATAGGTAAGGAAAGAAGGCAAATAGAAGGAAATGGAAAAGAGGACCTTGTCACAATAGCCAGTCATGTAAAAAAGGGATGACCGCCCAAAAGGGATTTAGGGTTATGTATAAAAGCCAAAAGGGATTTAGGGTTATGTATAAAAGCCAAAAAGTGAATAGAGAAGCTCATTCTTTGGTATGTGGCAAAAATGGACTCATTTTCTTCTCTTCTTCTCTTTTCTTTGTTTGCTTGTGTGCACTTGAGGGAGGGAGTGTGAGGGAGCAAGGGAGTGAGTGTGTAAGGGTGAGGGATCTTAGAGGTGAAGCTCTCCATCAACTCCTCTCTTTTTCTTCTCTTCTCTTCTCTTCTCTCATCTCGTGTGCGTGGCTATGGAGGATGGAGCTTGGAGGTGGAGGCTCGAGGATGCTTGAACTTGCATTACAAATCGCGGAGCTACTGGAGTACTTGAGGGAGGAGGCAACTCATTCGGGCATCGAGGTAAGCTCACTACACCCCGGTAGAATCAAAGGTGTGTCAGCTAAGTGAGAGATAGCCATAGGTGCTCGCTTGAAACGCTTGAAGGAATAAGCGGTCCATGGGTCTTGACGGTTGAGCATGAGCTCCATCTACAAACCTCTTGAATAAATAAGAGGGTGTCCAAAGTCTCATTGTTGAGCTTGTAGAGCACAATAACAAGCTTGAAACCTAATGAGGTGAGGGATTTGCAAGAGAAAATCCTTGCAAGTAGTGGTCTTTTGAGAAAGGAAAAGAAAGTTGGACTAGTTGACATAGAGGAGAAGGCTGAGTACATGAAGATCAACCATGTACTAAAGGATACTATAATTGATTTTTGTTTTGACCTAACCTCTTAGAGATATAATTAGAAAACAATGTGCAATGAATAAGGCATTAGGGATATAGAGTATAGCAAGCTCATTGTCACAAGTCTAGGTAAAGGAGAGGTTGAATATATCAAATGTTACACCACCTTTACCTCAATCCACTCTCTTTCTTCCATTACTTATATGTGAAAAATATTGGTGAAGCTTCAAAATAACAAGAGCTTCCTTGGAATATCTTTTATATTGTTAAGGATAGAATTCTGGAGTGTTGTTCAAACCTTCAACAAGTACCTTTTAGTTAGGCCATATTAGATGCTTATATAATGAGATATAGGTAGGAAATGGTTTTCTCTTGTGTAACCTTTTGTGAGGTTTTATTATAAAACTAATAAAATCTAGTATTTTACATGAAAAATCATGCTTGAAAAGGATTGATCAAAGGCAATACCTTGTAATGTTATACTATAACAAAGTGATTTTTGGATAATGAATCTATTAGCCCCTTTTAGGATAATATTCTCTTTAGATGGTATGAAGTATGAGATCAAGACTTCAACTATTCCAAGTTCTAGAATTGGTTTGTTTGCACAGGTAACATCAACCACTCCCAATTCTTATTCTACTGCTATGGCTTAAAGCTAGATTATGATTCATGGAGAGAAATGTATTCCAAGAATCAAAGGTAAAAGGAAAATACGATTGTAAAGGATCCGCAAGTCGAAAATATTGATGCCCTCTTTTATTTCTATACAAATGTAAATGTGGGAAACATTGCAGGATACATTAACTTCTCAAGTACTTGTAGAGAGAGGAAGAATATGGATTATTTTCTCTATCTAGAAATTCCACCTTGGAAGACATTTAGATGAAGCATGAGACTGTAAAGATTTTGGATACATTGGATTGTGCACTTAAAGATATTGGTATTGGAGAAGATTTGCTATGCTTTTATGAGTTTTGGTGTATTTATAACTAAAGCTAGTTACAACCTAATAAGATTTAAATAATTTTGACACACCTATTAGGTGAGAATATTGTGAGTGATCAACTACGCCCATCCTTATGTTGTTTACATTGTTACATGCACAGAGAGAGAGAGAGAGAGAGAGAGAGAGAGAGAGAGAGAGAGAGAGAGAGAGAGAGCAATGAAAATTTCATCCTTGCTCACATTGTAGCAAACATGAGTAGTAACAAGGACTAATATATTGGAGATTGATTATCATATCTTAATCTACATGTCCCACGTCAATACACTCAGTGTAAGTGGACAATTCATCTAAAGTATCACTTGTTCATAGATCACATGTAGCATATGGAGAGCTCTAACAAAAGACTATTGATCAAGCAATCATAGACTATGAGTTAACAATGAGTAAGATGAACATAGTTTGCATGGACTCTACATTGAAGATAGTCATTGCTTACAATGTGTGAAAATACGCACATAAGTGAACAATAAGTGACAAACTAAGATAAATCAACCTTTCCTCTAAAATCCCAAATACTTGGCTTATGATTTCCTCCTATTGAGGATGCACCAACATGGTATAGTAGTTTGAGATCTATTGGGCGGTGAATAATATATATAGAAGACACTTCAAGAGAAAGCTTCCTTAAAGATGAAATAGAAATATTAATAAAAAAGGGATGGGCTTCTCTTGACGATTTAGATCAAGAGTATGCTTTTTTTCCCAAGTTAAGATTATCTTTCGATTGTATATACCATAGTCAATATAATGATTGCATGGTATACCCAACAAACATATAGACTTCAAAATCATGATAAAAGACTCCTTAGAATCCATCTAACTCTACAAATATAGTCCAAGCTTTTCAATACTTAAGAGCAACCAACTCTACTTAGCTAGCCACATGCTTAGGGTCCATCTCTTTTGGATGGGGTTCCTAGCTTTTGCATGCTCAATTAAGGGACATGAAGTTTTCCTTAAGATGAGTTAAAGAGAATAATATAGTTGTCTAATCTCTACCCTTTCCCCAAGATTTTCACATCTTCAAATCTACCCATTGGCCACTCTTAAGATCTAGTGCCAAAATGCCAAAAATACTATTATATTTGACTTGATGTTTGACCTAGGAGAAGGGCATAACCTTTCTTAGCAATCTATATTACTTGAGACATACTCACTTTGGTCTTAGTAGGATAGTCTCTCAAATCCACAAGCAACCCACAATAGTATTTCTCCACCTACTTTGAGAATGATACTAAGGTAGGTTGTCATTGAAAGCAAAGTATCCCAAAACTTCATATCTTACTCTTTCATGTTTGCACAATCCTTTGTACTTTAACCATGCCAAGTTGTCATGACACCAACCTAAAAACTAGGTGTGAACCATATAAATTGAAAAACTCAAGTGCACCAATAAAAGGAAATATTCTCCAATGAAACAAAAGAGGCCACTATTATAAAGCATTCCCTTTAGAAAACATGTTGTCTTATGAATCTTGAAAGCTTTAGAAAAAATTTGACCAATGCATGTTGTATCAAACTACTAAATTAAATTGCTTTTGGCATATCCTTGACCCCACTAAAAGTATCAAACTTCACTACTTGAAAACACTTTTTGTAATCTTTTTTCTTAGCCTTAGGTGTCAAAATTATCATAAGGATGAGATTTCAAAAGCTCATTTTCCACTAAGCTCATGCCCATTCTTAGGTAGAATTTTTTAGGGCCCATACATTACATGCCATAGGTCCCTCCAAAACATCATCCCTTGTTTTCTATATATGCTTTGTTGCATATCGAGCTAATTTGCATCCTAAGCACACCAACTAAAAAGTAATGCCACATGCATGCCCATGTGTCAAATAGGAAGTATACTCTAGTCATGTCTCAAAACATGGCAATTCCCAAAAAAAAAACCTATAAGAAGCAATTGTTGTTGTTTATGCAAGTTGGGAAACTATTTAATTTCTAAAGTCAAGGAAACTCAATTAGGGTGAGGGAGGTGGTGGAGAAATGATACACATCATGAAAATCAAAACATTAAGGCCATACACTTTTGTAATGTGAAGGAAAAGGTCAAATACAACATATGTAGTGAATTGTCTCAACCAAGATCCTTTGAGAGGCATCAAGATCTAGCATTCACAATGAAGGTAGTAAAGCATGTTCTTAAACATCTAAAGGCACATTCAACTAGGACATTGAATGTGATGCAAATTGGGAGACATATATTCATAATCAAAATTTGAAAACCAATTGCAATGGGTGTATTTCTCTTGCATTTGGTCCAACATCTCCAATGGCATTTCGATCTATAAGGAAAAAACTCAATTTATGTGCAATAATTAAAGTTAAATCCAACTTGCTAAAATTTTAACAATTCATGCTTGGCCATTCAAAGGATACTAAGCATGTGTATTGTAGTCAACCAATGCATAGGTGTTTGACATTCTTACTAAACCACTTGACAAATCGGAGTTCAAGTTCTTTAGATACATGATAAGGGTTGAAGAAAACAAGTTGATTATTATTAAGGGGAGATCACATTTTCTTCATTCACAATTAATCACTTCATGGATGCACATTTGATTATTTTGGATGTTTTATTTGTGGCAGTACTTGTACTTCATGCTAGCTTTTTAGGATGCTTTGCTTTTGCTAGAGTTAAAGGGTCAACAGTCTTAGGATAAGTTATTGGACATTATTGGAAATTGTAATTGCCATAAATGAGTGATCAGAAGAAATCAATCTTGCCGTTCAATTCTGCAGTCTATTGCAATCATTAATGACTTGATTTATCAACATTGACAGTGCTAAATTTAATCCATACATTTCTAAAATTTCTAACATGGAATTTAGAATAGATGCAAATTACATTCCCAAGTTTGCAATACATTTGAGTGCATAAAAGTGAAAACAAGGGTGCAGATTGTGCACTGCAGCATTGCCCTATACTGGTTTTCATCTCTTGCACTAATGTTGATGGTTTATGAGATAAGGAAAAGAACACATATATAGCCAGTTAAGCGGGGGTAATTTTCCCATCAAGACCATTACTATAACATGCCCTTACAAGCAACACTGACAAATCTGGAGGTGGCAAATTTTTAGTCTAAAGTCCAGACTCCAGAAACACTGCATTGATCACATTAGTAAGTTCACACAAGAATGCAAGCTATTCTGCCTTTGTAGTCTTGCTTGCATAGCATGTGAAATGTCCGTTGAACGCAGGTCCAAAGTGAACTTCATTGCTTTTTCTGTTGCTTGTAAGCTGAGACCTCTTTCTATTGCTGAGGATACAACCTGAAGTGCCATGGGAGGGGGGAAAAAGTAAAAAAGGCTTCAACTTAATAATACTAGCACATCCTCAAGCTCTTGCATGCAGAAAAGCCTTCAAACAATGAGCAGGAAAGCTGCACACACTTTGTTTCTTGATGCTCAAATGATGTGATGTGGCTGGACAACAGGACTACCCTTTGCAGCATCAGAGCTGTTTAATAAAAGCTGTGAAATCTTAAAGCAAAAAAAAAGAATAATTTGGCTAGACACTACAGCTTTTCCTGGAATCATGAGAGCTGTATACGGAGTGAAAAAACCCCCCATATAGAAAGCACAGAAAACCGAGTAAGACTGCAGGTCACTGTCACAAATGGGAGCTCATTTTAAACACCATTGCAATGGTATATATGACTGCAAGATGCAGTGAAGTTATAGTGAAAAGCAACATACTTGACCTCCAAGTCACCATGAGTAGACACAGATCATCTGCTCTCAAAGACAAATGGAAGAGATTACATGAAGATCTAAAAGCATGATACCAAGGAGGAGATGGCAGCCTTGGAATACAAGCACCTTCTTCCATCTAGGGCTGGCACTCTAGACCCTCAGACTGTTAATTTCTATAGTCCTTGCACTAGCTATTCCCTCTTAAGAACAGCCAGCCTAGTAGATGTCCATTCCCTATGTTTTGATATCAACATATTTATGCACTTTGTATCTTTTCTACCATAGTGATGATTATAACTGTGGGGCCTTTAATATAAGTTTCTTTTCTCTGAAAAAAAAGTAATCAACACAAACAACTGCTCTACAGACTTGGAACACCCTGAACCATAGTTTCCTATAGTTGTGCCCAACATTGATCTTCAGTACAATGGGCGCCTGACAGCATAATAGATGCCTCTGAGCCAAAGGTTGACCCTCCCATGGTATAGACGGATCTGATATGGAACTTGCTAGATACGACAACAAACAAACTCAACTGAGGGGCAAAATACCAATTAGGACTGCACTTAACTAGCTACTACGCTTCCACTTGGGCCCATTGGTCATACACTTGCTGTAACCGGAGATTGAAAAGCAACTGCAAATGAGCAAACTTGTGAATTTGCTGCTGCAGTTTAAGCTCAAGAGCAGAAACCCATCCACTATGATTAACTTAGGCACTACCATCAGAGTACAGGAACCTAAAGACTCAAGCCCTCAGCCATCTACTGGAATAAGGAAGACTGCCACCTCCTGACATCCCATTCTCTGCTGAGCCTCACTCCCAACAGGAAAAGGAAATACTGCCCCTCTCTGTGCACCCCATTCAGCTGAGCCTCAATGGCAGCTGGCTGGACAACACCTACAAGTATGGTGCGGGCATGAGCTGGTTGGTGGACGGTGTTGTTGCCACACCCGTAGCACTTCCAATGTCCTACCAGGTGGCCTAGTGTTTCATTTCCTGCTCCATGCTATGCATCACTGTTATAATAATTCCATGAGAAGGGTAGTTTACTGACTATTGAACATACCTCCTGTATATGCGATTCACCATAGGAGTAGTTTCCCTTCAAAGATAACTGCACAGAGCATAAAGAATAGTCTGAGAAATAAGCAGACATGCAATCAAAATTCTACTGCTTCTACTGGACTTAGTTTACCACCAATTCAATGCATGTTTTATTAATCCCCATGTTCATTTCCATCTTATTCCAGAGAAAAGGCTGCACCTTCTGTATACTTGTATGTCTGTTGATAGCTCTGCTCAATGTATGTGCGCATGAATCGGTTATTTTATTATTTGAAAGAGCCAACTCCAGCAGACTAGCATTTTCCTGAAAACAGAAGGCAAATAAACATTTATCAGTCCATCAACCACCTTTGGTCATCAGGCAAGCTATAAGGTGAAGTTCGGGATCGTAAACAGTAAATTCATAGTTTAAGGCCAGAAATGTTGGAAGAGAATAAATAGACAACCACATGTAACAAGGTTGAAGTATCTATATGGATATGGATACACACATTTTCTTTGGTGAAACCATGTGAATAGACTATATCATGTCTATGTATAAGAGGTGTTGTATTCAGTTTGAACATAACACATTGAAAAAGTCAAACAAGGACTGCTGTACTGATCTCTGGGAAAAGGTATAAGTGTCAATGAAATGATCTCTAAAGACAGTATTGATTGCGAAATTTTCCATATAGTGTCTATTTCTACCAACTTTTCCTTCAATGCCATCTTACTTTCTTGAATCTTTGTGGCCAGATTTTTTAGGATAACCTATTTCTCTTGCAATTGCTTCTGAAGCTCCTCCTTTAAGGCCATGTCCTTTTTGTTGAATTTCTCGACCCGTCCTTCTAAGGAGCTTACCTTCTCTTGCAGCTGTTTTTGGAATTCTTCCCTTAGTAGTTCCTCTTTGTTTAGTGAGCTCCTCTGCTTTCTCCTGCAAGGCATTCTCCTTCCCTTGCAGCTGCTTTTGAAATTCTAACTTTTCATTGCTGGAGATGCCAAGGGGATATTTTTGTGTAGCCAAGAGGTTGGTAATATTTGCATACCATGGGGTTACAATCTCGAACAAAAAAGAGAAGCATCAGGGAGGTTCAGATCATCTTACTCCTCTTCTTCACCTTGAGGGATTTGTGATAGATGATCAGCTAGTACATGAAAACACAAGGAGCAGTTTCCTGAGGGGCCCTATAACACCAACAAATTGAACTTGTCAATGGCCATGCCTCGTGTGGCTAGAAATGTGCCAAACATATCCATATGAGAGAGAGCTGGTTTTTCCATATCTGCTAAATATTTTTCTTCCACTAGATCAATGATTTGACAATATGCCACAAAGTATTGGCATGTTCCCAAATCCATCCATGAGAAAAAGATGCACACACAAAGCCCCCCCTAAAAAACACACCCCTTGCTTCCAACACATTCCATTTTCATGCAAGGCATATTGAGCTGTATCAGCTCTCTTGAATTTCATCAAACTCTTTTTGGACATGGCAGCTATTTACTGAAACCCTGACTTTGAGAATTTTGACTCCAACTTGACACTTCACGTTGGATGAAGGTGTATTATATTGCTATTACTGATATGAAGTTAGCTATGACAAAGCTGGAAAGACTATGGCAATTGTGAATTACTTAAGATGAAAGAGACTTGATTTAGTAGTTTGAATCTCCAAAATCTACTATTAGAAACATATTCTCTTGCTTGAATATCCCTTTCTAGGATGAGAATTCAAAACCCAAGAAATCCTTGGACATTGCTACACCTCCTACTACTCATGGATATTGCAAAGCCCTTGCCCCTAATGATTTCATGGAGGAGGAAACTGAATTTCTGAATGCAACTTGGGAAACTCCAATATGGATTTAAAAACATGAACATGTCTCTTATCTTGATGACTGCATTCCACCAAGATTGCTGGAAATCTATTTACAGGTCTACAACCACCACCCACGGGCCTATGGCGTTTTCACCCTTGATGCCTCCATCCCTATGGAAATGTGGCTAGATGACATCCCTATTGTAGAAAAAGATTTCTCAACGCTTGCCCATGATGGCTTTTCTTCTCTTACCATAACTACCATCCTTAATGGGCCTATTACGATGTGCTTCTCCCTTTGGTGTTTGTGTTTCTACAAAAATCCACCAAACTCACCCACAATAAACTTGAAGAAAAGTTTACTTACGGGGTATTTAATTACCTCAAGCCCTTTATTAAATGCTGTTGTGACCTTGCTGGCCACAGGGCTAGACTGCAAAAACAACACCATTTTGTGGTTTGACTATGCTCTTTGGTATGTCATGCACAATGTTGACACCATCTTTTCGGGAAAAACTCTACGCAGATCAATGATACTTACCTTCAAATGGATCTCCAAGAAGGTGCATGAAGTAGTACTAGTCTTCTCCTATTACAGGGAAATGGTCCTTTCATTTACCAAGAACTTGCTGCTTTTCAAGGACAAAGCCAATCTATTTGGTCTTTTAAAAGGCAATAGAGACAAGCTGATTGAATGCTGTTTCAATCCCCCTAAGACTAAAAAAAATTCCAATCTTGTTCAAGCTCAAAGATCATCTCAAACCTTGGTTAGAGGGAGTAGACGTCCCAAGGACACTACAGACCTAAATTTTTTGGATCTAGGTCGTTTTCCCTTTCTTGCACTACTTGAAATTTGAAAAGGAAAGGTGCTAATTGAGGATTGCAACTCAGATGTTAAAAAATTGCTTTTTGATTAGTTGTGCATGTTCCTACACTACAATGGTATGGCCATTTCATCCTTTGTAAGGCCAAACCCAAGCGTACTATCATCCGCATCACTTCGTACAATGCTCTTCTTGAAGGGGTCTCTCCAAAAACACGTTTTCAAGAAAATTTCGATCTTATTGGCTTATCTCTTTCACCACACATATTTGAGGAAGCTACTCTTGCTCGGAGATTTCTGCCAATTATATAATAGGACTTTCTACTGCAGAGACTACTCTCATGTGGGTACTACTAATCTTAATATCATACAAGATTCTATGATCCAAACAATGCTTGCAAAAGGCATGAATCATAAAGTTGCTGAATGATTTTCTCATTGCAGGTATAGATAAAGCTCCTAACAATCCATCAAATTTTTGTAAAAACTCCCATCCCTTGCCTTGGACAGATTTAAAGAATGTGATTTCGAAGAGACTCACCTCAATGTGGATACACTCTACTCTCAGATCCTTGGTTTCCTAGTACCTACTTCCTTTAAACATACCTTCTTTTAATGCCAATATTCTCCCTTAATGGGCACTTTCAAAGCCCACAAGTCCAATTTTTCGATGACTCACCAATGCATTGAATTGCATTTACACCAATTATACCAAAAACTCACTATAATCCTTGAAGCTTGCAAATATGTCATGAGGAATCTTGTGACTAAACTTAACAATAAGGTTGCACTTGTCTCAGGCATCAAATTACAATCCTTTTGAATTGCCAATTTTGCCTAAAAGGTCTTTATCAATTGCCTCACTCCCATATTCAGTGTTTGCTCTACTGAACATAACAAAAAGTTATGAATCTATCCCCAACATGGCAGCTGTGGTCCCACCATCATGAATCAAATAATTTAGTTAGGCTTTTTTCTTCAAAAGAAGTAAATATCTCTCTTTCATGTTGTTGAGCTAAAAATGTATTACATGCTAATTAGCCACTTAAAACATCCCAAAAACAACCTTAATTAATCAAATTACCAAAACATTTATGAAAAGAAATGTGATCCTACAAAGTGTTTGTGTCCCATAAGCCAAACCCTAATTTGGGAGGTCCCCAACCATCTATAAATAGACACGCTGCCCACCACTTAGCCTCAATCTTGTTTTCACAATTTGCAGGTGCCATATCTTTGCTGTCCACCCCTCGCTTCACAAAGGATATCTCAGCTAGAGCTGCTGCCCACTGCTATCTACCTTTTGGCACCTACTGATTAGCCTTCTGCTGCTGTACCGGACATTTCTCAGCCTGTCCATCATCCCTACCGGCTAGCAACTGTTGTTTGAGGCTGAAACAGCTTGCGTTTACTGCATCTATACCTGCTGCAGTTGCCGTACAGCCTGTTGGCCTGCTGCCCTACTGTCCATGCAGTCATCATTGTTGCATTTACCTATTTTCTGCATTGCCCTTTTGTTCCACATCAGCAGCACGATTGCATTTTGCAGCCTGCAGGTTTTGTACAGCTATCATGTCATCAATGCTGGCTACATTTGCAGACTTCTAGTAGCTGACCCTCCATGAACAAGAGCTGGAACTCATGTATAGGGAAGTGCCATGCCCAATGGACTAGATCAATCCTCACAAAGGGGAGTGAACCCAAAGCTTTGCAAAGAGCTTCAAACTTCTCACAAGACCTTTGCGAATAGATCTGCAAGGTTGTCATGTGTTGGCACATACACCAAGTTGATCTCTCTTGCAGAGAGTCTCTCCCTAGCATAATGATAATGCACCTCCATGTGCTTAGTACATGCATGGAATGCTAAGCTCTGTGCAACCGCGGCTCATCTTTGAGAACTAAATATTAGGCCTTGTAATGCATATATAAATCAAGCATTCAATAGCTTGTTGATAGAGAAAGACATCGAAGAAGCTTGTAGCATTATGAAGACTCAACTTCAAATCTATCTCCATAGGAATAGCAATAGGCTTGCAATCTTCAAGACTAATTCTTTGTAATAATATCTCAACATACTTTGTTTGACACAAAGCAATACCTCCATCACATTGCTTAAGTTGAACACAAATAATGACGCAAGAGGCCCAAATCCAACATGTCAAAAGCTGAATTTGACTCAACCTTAAACTCAGTAATATGTATCTCATTAGGATTAGTGAGTAGCATGTCATCAACATAAACCACAATGATCAAAGGCTTTTCACCCTCATGTTTGATACATACGTTGCTTTCAGTTGGACTATTCTGAAAACCACATTTAGTCAAGTATGCATGTATCTTCTCATACCAAGCGTGAGGTACTTGTTTTAGACCATACAAAGCCTTCTTCCATATTTTTTTTTTCTTGCCCCTTTTACACAAAACCACGAGACTAAAAAGCATACAATTATGCAAATCACCATTCAAAATTACAGTTTTTATGTCCAACTGATGTGCATTCTAATCATTGTTAGTTAATAATGTACAAATAATTCAAATAATCGTCATATGACAAGTGGAAGCAAAGCTCTCATTAAAATCAATTCCATTTTTTAATGCGTAACCCTTTTCCACAAGTCTGGCTTTGTAGCCATCAACACTATCATCTGACTTGTGCTTTAACTTGTAAACCCACTTGGTACACCAATGGCCTTTTTACCACGAGGAAAATCACATAAAAACCAAGTGCCATTTTAACAATAGCTGTTGGGATAAAAGGCCCTTGGGCCTGCCCATGTACAATGACCATCCATATTCTTTATTCATATATATATGAAAGTGCAATAAGGCTGTCATAACATTGTTGACAGCACCTACATTGTGTGTGCTCTTCTCTTCCGCGTCTCCTACATCCCTTTCAACTGGTATCAGAGCAGGTCCTTCGCGAGCGCTTCCCGGCCTTCCCCGGCATCTACACGAGGTATGAGAGCTTGCTTCTCACTCAGTTCTCAGCCATTCTTTGACATGAACAACAGGGTTTCATAAAGAGGCAGCCATAGCTTCCATCATTGAAGCTTGTTCTCTTCACCTCTTGCTTGGACTTGTCCTAGGCTTGTGTAGGCCTATTGTAGGCCTTCATTGGGCTCTTGCTTATCCCCTACTAACCTTGATTTGGCCTCTCAAGTACAGCAGCATGCTTACGTTTTATTTGCGTCTGTTTACAAAAATGGCTCAAAAATCACTCTTTCTGTCATATCTCGAGCATTGGAACCTAATTCAGGCAAGGTAAGAGTCTGAGTTGGGGTTTTGGCACGCTCCAGACGCGATGGTGATGTCGGATTTGCCAAATTCTGATGATAGAATATTCTGCAACAAATTTCAGGTCTGAGACATCATGTATTTGTATGCCTATGGCTTATGTGATGCTTCTACTGATGTCTATTGATACCGGATCACTTGTGGATGTTATGCCTCTTATGTGAGACGCATTTGGAGCTGATTTAGCTCAACCATTGACTGTTTTAAACAGTCCCAAATCTGTCCAAAACAGGGCAGCCACTTGTTACTTCAATTTTATGCTTACAGGTCTTGGCATTTGATGCCCGATTATGCCCAGTTGGTGCCTATACATACGGGAATGTATGCCTATGGTTTGCCTATGGATTTGAGCTTGGATTGAGCACTGATTTACTCAGTTTACAGAGGTTATATGCTGCTGGAAACTTTAGGGTTGAAGCTATTTATGCTACAGTTGGGTTATGCCTATTGGTCACGGGGTGCTCCCGGCTACTCGGTATGATGCCATGATGTATTTGGACTATGCCACATGTCTTGTTTATGCTCCAAAATGCTTTTGAGCTGAGATTAGAGCTCGATTTGGGTTTGATTGTCACTTCTTTGCAGCTGGAATTTCATCTATGACATGGTTTATGCCTAGGCTACCCAATACGAGTTATGATGTCTTGGTGAATGCTTTATGCTTTGGCTATGGATGGCAGTTGTTTGAGCTTGTCTCGACATTTATTTGAGTATTCCCTTGAGCAGTTGAACATTGACTTGGCTTTTTCCGTTATGACTTGGCTTTTTCCATTACGACCTTGGATATTATATGGGATTTGATGCTCTGATTATGGATCTTGGCTATTACTTGGATCCACTTACAGGTATTGAGCAGTGAACCGCTCCCTTGTTTTGACAGTTGCCTATTAAGCTGTGATTGCTCGTTTGCATTTGATATGCGGGATACTTACTGATCAGTGGACTTGGATAGTGCTTGGGATTTATAGTTATGGCCGTCCTGCTTCTCTGTTGTATGACATCTATGCTATTTGGGCTGCTATTACCCGTGTATGTCAAGGAGCAGTTGATCTTTAAGGCCACCCATGTATGTACATGGTTTGCTGCTATGTATTTTACAGAGTCTCTTACCTGGATACTTTTACACAGATATTTGGGATTTTATTGAAGCTTGATTCTTGTAGGTTTATTTGCCACCTGCCGTTCTTGGCTGGACATGTATGTCAGTACATGGTATGAGACACTGCAAAGTTATGTATACTCCTATGCTAAGGGGATGCTTATGCATTTATGGCTCTGAGGCATGCTTATGCTTTTATGGCTGTGAGCTACAGTGGTTGGATATGTCATGCTTTTGTCTGCTAGGCTTGTCCATGTGGGAGCTTTTGCATCTGTGGTTGATGCCTTTGTGTTCTCTCCTTTTGGTTTGGATGAGTTCCCTTTGCAGTATGCTATGATGACTTCCAGCTCTTCTAGTCATGCAAACAGTCCTCTTGATGAGTCTGTTCTCTTTGATGAGAGTTCCTTTGATTCTTTGAGCTCCTTGGATGTATTGGATAGCCCTATTCATGCTATTACAAAGCAGTTGTTCTCTTCTACAGGTTTTACAGGTTTTGTTTGCTTTCATTGTGGAAAGACAGGGCATGTGAAGCGTAAATGCTTCAGGTGGATTAGAGAGTAGAAAAGATTGCGCCACACTAGACATGAGAGCAGAGTCAGTGATACAGTAGGTGATACCACTGTTGATAGTGGTATGGTACATGTAGTTACCCATGATGATGCAGCTAAGCCTAGACTCCTGGCATCGTGTTACCCTGCAGATTACTTGCTCAGTGATATGGCCTATATACCTTTGAATGGATTTTAGACAGTATGGCATCTTGTCATGTTACTCTGCATAGAGCTTGGTTCTCTTCTTACAAGGAGGTTGACGGATGTATTTCTTTGGGCCTTGAGCAAGATTGTCATGTTATTGATACACGGGATATACACTTGGCTTTGCCAAATGGGTCTTCTCTTATGCTCCGCGATGTCTTGCATATACCTACGCTCAGTAAGAGCCTGATCTCTGTCAGTTAATTGCATGGTGTAAGATATTATGTCTCTCTTGGGGATACTTCATGGAAAATCCGTCGTGGTTGCTTGGTATTGGCCAGAGGTGCTAGATATGGCAGTGATTATGTAGTGCATGTCTCTCATGTGGGAGATTCTATGGTTGCAGTTACGCAGATACCACATGCATTGTTATGGCATTGTCGCCTAGGCCATGTACGACACACTGACATGGATGCTTTATGTGATATGGGCTTATTGCCTGCTCTTGCTCATGCTACTTGCCCTCATTGTACTCATGGTTTGTGCAAAGCCTCTTTGACTTATGGCGATCGTGTGAGGCATGCTCCTCTAGATCTAGTCCATGTTGCAGTATATGGATCTATGCCTTCCCAGTCACTTGGTGGAGCGTCGCATTTTGTGACCTTTATGGATCATGCTACCCACCGTGTTTGGGCTTACTCTTTGGTATGGATTGAGGATGCTATTACTATGCTTGACAGGTTTATGGATTCTACTGGTAGCAGACCTAGATGCTTGCAGATGGATTATGAGAGTCATGCTATCTCTCCTAGCTTACGGATCTCTTGTCAATAGTATGGGATTGATTTCTTATGCCCCCGGTATTATGGGATTGCTCATGGCATGTGCTTGACCATACAGGCGAAGGTTGCTGCTATGCTTACCATAGTTGGATTATCTTATGGCTTTTGGGCTGAGGCCCTTATGACCGCAGTCTACTTGGTTAACAGGACGCCGTGCTTGACTTTGGACGGTATTCACTGCATGAGATATAGAGTGGTATGAGATCCTCCTATGATCACTTGAGGATATTTGGTTGCCAGGCCACTGTCAGTATGCCACATGAGCCTATGTCACGCAGATGTCTTCTCCTTGGTTATGGAGATGGTGACTTTACGGCTTACAGGTTTTGGGATTTGGATGCCTAGCAGGTTCTATGCAGCCGTCATGCTCTCTTTTATGAGATATAGACACCTCTCAGGCCTCTTGATGCGCGTTCAGTGCGCTTTATGGCTGATTCTACAGCCATATGTCAGTCTTCCGCTTTGTTGAGGCTGCATACTGTCTTGAGACCCCGTCGGATGCTGGCCCTCTTTCAGTGATTGACTCTGGAGAGTTTAAATACTCTATGCTGTCTTGTATACGCTACGCTGATGCTATGCACTACTCTGACGATGATGATGTACAGCCTTGCACTCATGAGTTGTGCTAGATTGCTCCATTGTATGGAGCTGCGGGATCACTTGCCTCCTGGATGTCTTGGACTTGGAGATTCCCGACACTTATTGCACAACTCGCTTTCTGATTGGGCGTTGGGTGAGATGTCATGATTCCTCACCTTGTCTCTTTTATTTTGTTTTGTTTTTTCACTCCCTGGCCCATTGGCCTTTTAGTGGGAGGTTGTTGGGGTAAAAGGCCCTTGGCCCTGCCCGTGTACAGTGACCACCCATATTCTTTATTCATATATATATAAAAGTGCAATAAGGCTGTCATAACATTGTTGACAGCACCTACATTGTGTGTGCTCTTCTCTCCCGCGTCTCTTGCATCCCTGGGGTAAAAGGCCCTTGGGCTTGCCCGTGTACAATGACCGCCCATATTCTTTATTCATATATATATGAAAGTGCAATAAGGCTGTCATAACATTGTTGACAGCACCTACATTGTGTGTGCTCTTCTGTCCCGCGTCTCCTGCATCCCTTTCAATAGCATTATACTTAGATTACATAGCAACAATCCAATTTTCTGAATTTTGAGTCTTTTCAAAAGACACATGCTTATCCTCATCACACAAACTAGAAATAGACACTATGAGAGCCGGAACAAGTACGTCTAACCAATGATGCATCCAACAATAATATCATATTGATATTCCATAACAGCCATCCAACTTTCATTGATGAAAAAAAATCAAAATGTCAAGCGGGCTAGTAGCAACTGCCGCCTTCGACTACCTGGACTAGCTGAACCAAATCCTGAAGTACCCCTTTTCAATGGATATGACTTAAGTAACCCTAGCTGACAAGCCAAAGATTGAGACCTTTAGGGCCACCACTTTGTCCCTAGTGGTAAGCTTGATGCTGAGTAAGGTGGATAAGCAGGAAAGCATCACCCAACAGAATGCAAGGGGTGCACTAGAATATCTTGGTAAAACTGGAGGACCTTTTGTTGTCTTGCGAGTCTCACCCACTCTTCTTGGTCAAAGGCTAGGTGAATAGGCAGGAGGCTGCATGTGCAAAAAGGGAGCAAGCATGCCAGGGCAGAGCAGCTAGCTGGAGTAAGTGACGCACAGGCTAGATAGGGGAAAAAGAAAATTGGGCATTAAAAGATGGTGACAGCAGCTCAGCAAGCTTGGCAGGGGTTCAGGTCAGCTCATCTGACTCCTTAAATTTCCCACCTTTCAGACTCTAGCTCCTTGGAAATTGTGGAAAATAAAGGATAAAGAATCATGCAAATGCACTATGGCATTTGCAACTTTGGACAAGCCTCAAACATGGTGGCGAGAGATTTGAAGGGCATAAGGAAATGTAAACTCTTACATTGAATCTTTTTTCTTTTCTAGTATCGTCCTTGAAATCGGGAACACATGACTCATGAGTTTGATTTTGTCTGGTCAAACAGGGTCAGTTTTGACGCTACAATGTCCACAGTTGAACCTGCTCCTTTTAAAAGGGCTGGAAGGGCCGCCAGGTTTGCCATCTCTCAGAGATGCGCTGCTTCTCTTCCCCTCTCAGATACACAAGTACAAAGAACCTTGAAGAGAGTAGCTAAGTACATCATAAATACAAGAGTATGAACAACCAATCTAGTGGGCTACAATGCTAGACCATTTGATGGGCTTTGGGAGAAAAGGCGCTTGAGTCTCAGGTCCGCAAAAAGGCATCTCTCCTCCTCATCCTCACAGAGCCTTCCTGCAGCCTCTCCCATCTCCTGCTGAGAGTATGGTAGACTGAGTTCTTTGCTTGAGGAGGTTTTGGACACTTTGGACCATTTGGAAATCTCACAAATCACAATATTATGGTCTTTGATCACACTGCTATGGATGCTCAGACTTTCTGCAGCAGTCCTTTTTATGACTGCTATACATTCCACGACATTGATCAGGATAAAGTACTCTGCTTTTCCAAAATTTCCTTTTGATTTTGGGCGTATTCAAACTGATCATAATCCTATCTATAAATTGATATCATTCAAAATCCATGACATTGATCAGGATAAGTACTCTGTTTTTAAAAAATTTATTTTTATTTTTGACTTCGGGTGTATCCAAACTGATCATAGCCCTATCTATACATTGATATCATTCAAAACACTGGTTGCACTAAAAGGAACTAGCGTATGTGCACATGTGTGCACACCCACACATGATGAACCCTTGGTTGGAATATCAAAGTGTCATGAAAGCTGCTTCCCCCTCCTACACCTTCTGCAAATTTAGTAAGACAATGAAGTGCTGTAGCAGGTTTGAAGCATTTCAGCAGACAAGCTCTTGGTTGAAGTAAAATTTGAAGTCAAATGAGAGGTGCTCAAGAACATGATGTAATAAACAGAAGAAGAGTGTAAGAGCCAAAACATTTATCAGCAGCTATCGAACTGTTTAGTAGTCTAGTGAACTGCTAAAAATAGTGAAGCAAAAAGATACTACCTCCATCCATAGAAAAATATGTATGGCACCTTCAGATGTGATCTTATTATCACTCAAGTCTAGTATCTGCAAGAGAGTTTGAAAAGCATGCATTATGATAAATTAATAGGGGGAAAAAAGCCAAATTGATGGGCCTTACCTCAATGTCTTGTAAGGAGCTCAATGTTTGGGCAAGCACTTTGGTTCGAAGATCATTCAAATTACATTGTGTCAACTGTAGATACCTTAGGCTCTTCGGCAGTCCACTTATGAGAAGAATATCCAAAGACATGTCAGTAGTGGAAAGCTGCACCACCTGCACATTTCTGTTTTCATGTAGCAGCGCCTGCTTTTTGGTGACCCTGAAATTATCTGGAAAAACCGTGTTACAATCTCCCTCCCACTAGTTCACTCCCTTTTCTACCTCCCCTTTTCTCTCCCCGTTTTTGCTAGTAGTCTATCCAACATGTACTCTCCCTGGTTGCCTCACACCTGCCCAACACCTATCCCCTGAATTGCTACTACTGCCCGTACAGGCACATCCACATCAGCACATTCTCAAAGATCAAACAGTTTTGGGGCCATTAATCAGGCTAACTGATACACAAATTTACGGGCCCCACTATCAACATCAATGCGACCTCCCTCACCAATAACATAATCATTACCCTACTAGCTAACCACAACCCAAGTATTGCAGAGCTGGCTATTCTAGAGAAGCAATAGTTTTATCACTACCTGTAATTGATAGAGCAAGGTAGCTGTCATGAGGACGTGAAAATTTGAGATACTTTAATCTTGCTGATGCCATTTGATTAAGTTATTAATCAAATGTGCAAGGTTGTTTAGCACATGTAATGCACATGGCAGTTATTTCATGGTAACAGGCTCTTGGTGGTGACACTAGGGACTAGCTTTAATTAATTAATTAATGCCAGTTACAAGGTCAACAGAGGTTGGAGACCACTCTAGGTTACAAATGGCCTAGCCGATTTAATTATGGATAGGCACATTTAATTTTGGGCAAGGTCAAAAAGATTAAAATTAATTTTTAAGATTATTTAACTTTGAAAATTAATTAAATGGTTGAATAATATTGAAAAATGGGTTTAGAAGGTTGTCACTTGGCAAAGATGCCCATGCAAATTGAGAAAACGTTTTTGGGGATTGGGTCTCATCCATTCAATCAATTTATAGCTTGCGGAGGGGGAGAGAGAGAGAGAGAGAGAGAGAGAGTTGTTGGTCCATTTTCTAATTAGAGAACAACAATTTGCCGTAGAAGACAATCATCTAGGAGCCTCAATAGGCAAGGGACAACAGGGAGTCACCTTCCAAGGGCTGATAATAACATTGCTGATCAAGTGGCAACATTTTGGAGGTGCTTGGCAGTAGGTACTCGATTGCATTAAATGCAAGCTGGAGTAAGCAATAGGCAAAATTTAGGGTTTTCTCGCGAAGAAAATCATCTTTCTTTCTCATCTTGGCTTTCTCTCACCTTCTCCAACTCATTCCCAGGAGATCTCAAAATTTCTTAGCTATTTCAACCAAATCTCAACTAAATTTGGTGGATAGCAAAGAGATCTTTTTTGTAAACACAAAAAAAAGTAGAAATTAGGGTTTGACAGCCATCTAAGGAACCGTGCCAATTAGTAAAGGCATTGGTATACTAAATTCAACACCTAAAATTTGTATAATTGTCAAGGAATTTAGATGCTAGTCCATTCATTATAATTTGGGGCAGCATTGGGCTAGTTGGTGGTTCCATTTGTGCAAGTTCTAGGTGAAAAATCAAGGGGTAGGTGGCCCGAATTGATTGCTAATTGTTGCTACAACAAAGAGGCTTTTTGGAATAGCAAAGGAGACAGTGAATCTCAGCTTGTACTAATTCCATTAGTAATCAAGTTAAAGAAATACTAGAAGGAGCGCCAATTTTGGGGCCAATAAGATATCAAATGTCCAAGATTATTAAGGTAATTTGTGCATTTCAAGTTATATTCATTTGCTAATTGCTGTAGTTAAGTGCTTAATTGGGGAATTACCGCCCTTTCCAAGAAGGAAGGTTGGTTTCATGGTTCCATTCGCGAGATATCACTCAATCCCTTGATTCGGTGGGCTGAGGGACCTGTTTGAAGGTCAAAAGTTTTGCTTTAGTGCTGAAATTGTATTCAGCTGACTATTATAGCGAGAATGTCTTCAGATAGTGAGATGGGATCAAGCAGGGATGATGTCTCTCAATCTGAAAATTCACAAAATGTTGGAGAAAATGCAATGCCTGATGTTGGACAAGGCACGCATCATGGATAGCAAGTTAAGAATAAGGGAATTGGACAAGAGGTGGATCCTTCTAGTTCTCTTAATGCTGATGACTAGCAAGAGGACGAGGAATTTGATGACTAATGTAAAGATCAACAGAGGACAGTAGCTTAAATGTTTATGCGATTGGCAAATAACCCTTAGTTTATGTGCTTTTGAACCCTTAAAGGAGGGTAGCAAAGGCAAGAAGAGAAAATCATCTTCGAGAGCTTCGAGAAAGCAAGATGCACCGAAGGAAGAGCCAATATAATAGCATGATGTTCCAAATGTGGATAGTGAGTATAAGCAAATGATGGCAGTTGGGCAATTGATGCATATGGAAGGCCAACTTGGAAGTGCCAAATGCTTTTTGAATAGCAAGGCATACATGCAATTTTGGAGCAGCAGGTTACTTTGGTGGTGGCACTAGTTTCCATGCTATGGTGGGTTAGCGACTGCATATGGAGATGTATAACACAATTCCTTATGGTATGCAACAACCAATACATGGTATCCGAGTATGGCCAGTAATATGCATAACCCCATGTATAACAATGTTGGCATGATGTTGGGGCACAAGGCGGCAAGTTTGGCAATCCATATATGCAGCCCATTGTGTTTGGGACTCATGCTATTAATGCTGGTCATGCAAATGCTTCGTATAGTGTTGGTCATGAGAAAAAATGTTGCTAGTAATGCATGCAATGTATGGAAAAATGTATATTTGTATCACCGGTAGTATACAAATTCCCATTCATAGTCACATTGCAATGGTTCAAAGTATGCAAAAAAGAATGTTTCCTAATGCATCTGGTGCTCCTAGCATGTTAGGTACACATGAGGGGTTGGTCAACTGGATGTAATGTTGCATATTAGTTAAGTTGAAAGCAACAATGTGAAAGTATAAAGCATTGCAAAGCTCAAGGGGAAGAAATGCCTATAATCTAGTGGAGGTTTTGAGACAAGTAAAGTTAGAGGTAAAGCTTCCATATGCTACTTGGTAAAGCTTTAGTATTGTTCCACCAATAGATGCAAAGTGAATGGAAGAGGATGACTTGATAGACCACCCTCAATTGTTGTAGCTTTACTAAGATGCCTTTCAATTAGAGCCGACTTTGGTTTGGGCTTAGTCAAGTTTAGTAGAGCAGGGGTTCAAAGCATTGCCTGATGCTCAAGGGGGAGGTACTCCAGTTGCAAATAACTCTTGTATGTAGTGGATCTCGAATGTATTCAGTGTACATCCAAGGTACATTGCTGATAGTATGTCTATCATGGGGTCACTACTCAGTGCACTAGTCATTGTGAGATGTATGCAGATGAGTATGAGTTTCATCCGAGCACCCGTAAAACTATACTTTTGTATTAACTTATGATCAATTTGGCATGAATTTTGCCTCAATTTTAAGATCAAAATTTTGATAAGTTTTAACTCAGTTTTTTGTTTGAGAACCATTTATGGTTACTTTTGAGATTAGTTTTGTATCAATTTTTGCATTGATTGCTAGTCAATTTTTGCAATGAGTTTGTGATCGGTTTGGAGTCACATTTGCAACAGTTTGTGATTAGTTCTCAAATCAACAAGTGATCAGTTTATGACTACTTTATGCTTAATTTTCAATGGTTTACAGCCGGTTCCATGGACAACAACATGTTAGTAAATGCCATTGACACTTTCAGCCATGGTTTATATTGAGAATATGCTTTACTATGGTTGTGAAGTCAGAATAATTCAAAAACATGAGTTATGGATGCATCTAATGAGTTTCTAACAATAGTTATTGACTGTATTTTAGATTTATATCGTATTTATCTTGGATGGAAATTATTAGTAAGGTTTGGGGCATGTGGCACGGTTGGACAACGATGGCCAATGTTGTGACTGTGATGCCTTATGGAAATTCCAATGCAATATGCTTTTCCTTTGGCACAATGTAATGCAATTGAGAATGATTGCAGGGATTTCAAGGGGAAAGTTTGTCACGAGGAAGTGAAATTTTGAGATGCTTTAATTTTGCTGATAACATTTGATTAAGTTATTAATCAAATGTGCAAGGTTGTTTAGCACATGTGATGCACATGGTAGTTATTTCATAGTACTAGGCCAAGGACCCCGAGAATGTAGTAGGTGTCAAAGGCAAAAGTTGTGATAAGTAATACTAACTCGGCTTTGAGGGTCAATTGGTGTCAATTTTGACTCTAGGATAGTTATTTGCCCAATAAGTGTCTGTGGTGATACTAGGGACTAGCATTAATTAATTAATGAATTAATGCTGATCTAAGGGTCAACAAAGGTTGGAGACCACTCCAGGTTGCAAATGGCCTAGCCAATTTAATTATGGATAGGCACATTTAATTTTGGGTAAGGTTAGAAGGGTCGAAATTAATTTTTATGATTATTTAATTTTAAAAATTAATTAAATGGTTGGATAATGTTGAAAAATGGGTTTAGAAGGCTGCCAGTTGGCAAAGATGCCCATGTAAATTGAGAAAACGTTTTTCGAGGCTGATGGGTCTCAGCCATTCAATTAGTTTACAACTTGGGAGAGGGGGAGAGAGAGTTGCTGGTCCATTTTCTAATTAGGAAACAACAATTTGCTATAGGAGACAGCTATCGGAGAGCCTCAACAGACAGGAGACAGCAAGGAGTTACCTTCTAGGGGTTGGCAATAGCATGTTGATTAGGTCATAGCATTTTGGAGATGCCTAGTAGTAGGTGATTGCATTAAATGCAAGTTAGAGTAAGCAGTAAGCAAAATTTAGGGGTTTCTCCCGAAAAAAATCAAATTTCTCTCATCGTGGCTTTCTCTCACCTTCTCTAGCCCATTTTCAAGAGATCTGAACATTTCTCAACCAAATTTGGTAAACAACAGAGATATGAGATCTCTCCTGTAAACCCTAAATTTATGCAAAAATTAGGGTTTGATAGCCACCTCGGGACCCATGCCAATTGGTAAAGGCATCGTACATTGAATTCAACACTTAAAATTTGTGTAATTGTTAGGAAATTTAGATGCTAGCCCATTCCTTGTAATCTAGGATAGTATTGGGCCAGTTGGTGGTTGGTTCCATTTGTGCAAGTCTTGGGTGAAAAATCAAGGGGTAATTGGCCCAAATTGATTGCAGATTGTAGCTACAGGAAAGAGGCTTTTTGGAACAGCAAAGGTGACTATGAATCTCAGCTTGTACTCATTCCATTAGCAATCAAGTTAAAAAAAATACCAGAAGGGGCACATGTTTTGGGGCCAACAGGGTGTTCATTGCCCGAGATTATCAAGGTAATTTGTGCATTTCAAGTTACATTCATTTGCTGATTGCTGTAGTTAAGTGCTTAATTAATCGGGGAATTATTGCCTTTTCCAAGAAGAAAGGTTGGCTTCAATAGTAGTACTCCAATGCATTAGTAATGGGTGCAGCCCCTTTAGTGGTTGAGACACTCATTATTATAGTATGCTCAAACAACATGGTTTGCAACAAAATTCCTGGTTTAATCACAGCTTATATATGATCTCTTGAATACCAAGGGATCATTTTCCCCACTTTATCAACCTTTTGCAACTTAATAGCAAAGACACTTCATGTAATACTTACTATATGTCCACCAAAACCAAGCTTGATTGGGACAACTTTTTGAATCGCACACTAGAAGATCACATAAGAGACGCAAGTACATTCCACAAAACACGCATCCACTATGGATCCAATGCAAATGATCATGGAATAGACAAGGCTCAAGTCTATTAGGTGAGGATAGACAATGAGGGACTGCTATTGGAGAGCCAAACATGTAGATTGAGAACTATATCTTTGTCATCTAGAGTGCCATGGGAGAACTATATATTCAAGTTATATCTCTAGGGTGTAGGATTCAACCCCCCTCAATATCCACATACACCCATAGCTTTGTGCCAGTATTATAGGTATAGCCTGTGCAGATCTTAGAAAGATTATTTGATAAATTTCCAGTGAGGTGTGTTGTGTCCACTACTTAAATAATTCTATTAGTTACATAGTGGGGTTTATGATTCTAATATTGATTCTCGATATGACCGAATTCCTTAATTGCCCCAATGCAAAGCATCTATGATTCAGACTGCAATCTCCCCAAAATTTGGGGCATTTTGAATCAGTCATTGCCCCAAATTTGGGAGCTGAAATCAGCAAGGGAACGCAGGTTGAAATGACCCAAATTTGGGGCATTTTCAGCCAAGGAATGCATGCTTTGAATGCCCCAAATTTGGGGCATTTTCAGCAAAAGGGATGCAGGCTGAAATAGCACCAAAATTTGGGCATTTTTAGCAAATGCATGGATGTTGAAATTTTGGCTGCAATTTCATTGAACTTTACTAATTATTTGTCACTTTTATATAGATGGCAGCATTGATATCTATGAGATCTTCGTGATTCTTAGCATGTACTTTGTCAACAATTAGACAAAGTCAAAGCACTACTTGGACATGGTGGGATGAGATAGATGAGGGGTGCCATTGAGAGGTCGAGGGGCTCGCCCTTGGAAATGCAAACTTTGTCTTATGCTCACACTAGTGGGGCTGTTAAAGTGAGAGCCCATCTTCTACATGAGGAGGGGATATATGTAATCATAAGTATTTGCATGCTGAGTTTCATAAAAGAAGTGACAAAGGACTTCTCAAATACTCGGAAACATGATTTGCATATAACTTTCTTATTTTTTTTTGCAAGTAAAATGTGGCTAATTATATTACTCAAAAGGCTGATTACAACAGAGTGCTCATGCTCAACAGACCAGCTGGAGCTGATACGAAATCACAAGTACATCATGTATACAAGCCTCTCAAGGCGGTCTGGGGGGAATGGGAGCAAGAAGTCATGGAGGGGGGGTGTATCACCATTTGGGGCTGCCTACCTGCATCATGAAGAACAGTCTTGGTCGCCCTAGGTGCGCAGAAAGTGAAAATGGAGCTTCTAACGAGCTTGAGACTCGCCCTACACCTGGTCCCATTGACCGCGGAGGGAGTGGATGATGGAAGTCCAAAGCTTTGCCAAAGTCGCTTGTACGGAAAAGGCACTCTTTGCCAAAAACCTCATGACAGCGTGCCTTCCAGATGTGCCATCCTATAAGACTCCCTACGATCTCCCATACCTCCGAGCAGTTTGCCGTGGGCTCTAGTACTTGGTGGCTGGGTAAAGCTTCCAAGCCGACCACTGTGCAAGACCTAGCCTCAATGATGAAAATCGTGTCCTGCATCCCGGCCTCATACAAAAGATGACAGCCATGGCTGACTACCTACCAATAGAAAGCTCCCCATGAGATATATCCAATGCTAGGTGCCACACGGCGGAGAATGTGGCAGGCTCCTCTCCACATGAGCTGTGCCGCCTCGCAAGACCAAAGGCAGTGCTTTGGAGTTTCCAAAAGGTATTGTGGGCAGCGTTTACACAATGCCTTCCTCTTGCATTTGGGCCAGCTAACTCCCAACTGCTAGACCTCCATGTACCAAAAGCCATAGGAAATACGACACCCTCTTCCACCTCCAGCTGTCCCATAGGCAGCACCAGAAAGTCCGATGGAAGGCATCTATAATATTGTGCTCTGCCCAGTATCTGGTATGCGAAGGTGCCCGGTCCATGTCCTCCTGCATCAATACATGTCTACCAATCCTGGCTGTGTACTCCAAGAATCTTAGTGGCTTCTTGGCAATCGTAGTGGCCGACCATAGCCACTCTCTAGGGTTCCACTCCAGCTCATCAAGTGGTCTGCTTTCCCATATCCAGAGGCGCCACTCCTGGAACTCCTCCCAGAACACATAAAGGTCCAGATGACAGGTCTCCCCCTGGAGACCAACCACATGAATCCTCCTCCAAGGAAGGACAACGATCTCCTCATCTTGTTGCCCTCTGTCAAGGATCAAACGCCCCCCATCTTGCATGGTGAAGAAAATCCCGTAAGGGGCACCGCCCACTCTACTTGTCACCTGTAGGGGGATACCTGCTGGAGAAAATCTAGCGGCCCACACCTCGCCAGGCTCCACTGGCTCTCGAATTGGGGGGTCAAGCCACTTCTAAGGGATCACTGAGTCAATCTCTCTTTTCCTCAACTCATCTTCTCGCTGACAACTTGATGCCTGCAACAACTTCTAATCCACCATCCTGTACACCTCCTGCTACTTCTTGATAGTACAAGTAGGGCCAACCTCCCATCCAACTCATTGGATGTGGGGACGCTCGCCAATCTATATCTTGTCGTCCTGATCTTTGACCTAGGGGTTCCAAACCACCGACTGGTGGTCTATCTTCTCTTGGCATCCTAGAGGGCTTTGAATTAGGGCCTTGCGAAGGCCCTACCACACATGACGTAGGATGCGAAGGAAGGAGGATCTAGGCGGCATGAGTTGGGCAGTCGTGAAGATCCATCTCAAGGATAGCCTCCAATCACCACTAATCCTTAGTTTGCACTCTTGGAGACCCTCCTGTAGAAGGACCTTCTAGGTCTACCCTCCTGGTGTGATCCCACGGACTACTAGCTTGCCCAAAAGGGCCAGGCTTTGGAACTCTGGGTCTATGATCCCAAGCCCTCTCTCAGACCGATGCAGGATAATGGTCACCCACGCCACCTTGGCCCGAGAGTCCCTAGAACCATTTGAGCCGGCCTAGAGGAAGTTCCACACTAGGCGGTGAAGCTGAACCACACAAGACAAGAAGCCAACATGAGGCAATGCACCGGGCCGTCGCTAGGAGGACCTGGTTGACCACTAGGGCTCAGCCCGCTAAGGAGAGGTAGACAATACTCCGGTAGGTTAGCTTCCGCATGATAGAGTCGAGAACTGGAAGAAACTGCTGGACAGGAGTGATGTGGAGTCCCACCTGGAACCCTAGCTATCGGATGGTCTGTCCCTTGCACACCCATCTGAATCCCAAGTGGACGCCCCACTCCATACTAGCATCCGGGTTTGTAAGAAAACCAATTGACTTTGGCCAGTTGAGTTTTGCTTCCGCTACAGTGTAAAACACCTCCAGAGCTAGGCTTACTCTCTCCAGCATCAACACATCATCCTCCATATGAAGGGCAGTATCATCTACATACTCTGAATCAAGCAACTCCATCTCCTCCCTCACTGGAAGTTGAAGGCCACGTAGCCCGCTTATACGTGAATTGAGGAAGTAGGACATCGCCTTTGCAAAGAGTAAGAATAGATACGGGGCAAGAGGACAACCCTGCCGGACAAATCTCTCTGGCCGAAACTCCTCCCTCCCCCCTCCTCCCACCTATGAGAACCCTATTAGTGACAGATCTCTAGAGTGTAGAGACCCCGCAAATCCATGCCTAGGGGAAATCCAATCTCGCCATGGTGCCCTCTAAGAAGTCCTAGTCAACCTTGTCATAGGCCTTCTCGAAGTCTAGGAGTAGTATAGCCAACCTCTAGCCAACATGCTAGGCCCACTCGATCGCCTCGAAGAAGGTGAAAACATTGTCTAGGATGCTTCGATCTTGGACAAAACCTATCTTTATGTTATGAATAATGTCTAGAAGCACGGGGCGGAGTCACATACCGATTATCTTGGCCAGTGCCTTATAGGCCATTGACAACAAGGTGATTGGTCTCCACTGGGATAGCTCCAACCGGTCTCCTCCTTTAGGGAGAAGCTGACAAGACCTACCGATAGACTCCCAAGCATCCGTACTGATCTGAAAATCTCTTGAAAGGCCAACAAGAGGGGGTCCTTCACCACCTCCCAGTAGGTAGTGAAGAAAGCCTTCGAAAGACCATCCTCTCCCGAGTATTTTTGCCCATCCTACACATGGAAAGCCTCCGCTAATTCTTTCTCTGTGAAGGGGTCTAGGAGGAAGCGACCTATCTCCTTTGTGACAAGGAACGGAATGCAGTCCTAGACCTGTTGTCTACAATGCTGTCCCCCAGCCGAGCTTGCCTCCTTTTGAAAAATGTGTATCTAGTAGTCAATGGCAATCTCCATCACCTCATCTGGGCTAGAGCGAATCCTCCCATACCGATCATAGAGGCTATGAATCTAATCTCTTGAGGTGTGAGGCTGGTGCACCTTAAAAAACTCCTTACACATCGTGTCCCCCTTCCACGTCCAAAAGGCTGCTGAGGTACGGAAGGAGAACTCTAAACACCTGTCCTTAAGACTGGCGAGGGGTGCCCGTACGCGCACCTCCTATATGTGGAGAGTGGGATCCCTCGGTGCCTCCTGAAGAAGTCTTTGCGTAGCAGCTAGGTCTCGCCGGAGTGCTCTCTTCTCCTCCCAACTCTACTGCTTGGCCTAAAAGGCTGTCTCCTGGCAGATCCTGGTCGCGGCTCAGCTAAGACCTCTATAATCTCCTCTGTAATCCGGTCCCTCCTGTTTCACTCCCTAGTCCAGAGCTGCTCAATCTGCCTCCTTACCTCCTCTCTTCTGTAGATCAAGTCAAGTATCCGACAAGATCGCGTATCGAGGGTTGAAGCTGGAGCATTGAGTGTGAGGAGAACCGGTGTCGCAGTGCGTAGGGCTGAAGGTCACCACAGGGGTTTGGCAAGAAAACTAGACAAGATAATTGGAGATGTGGCTTCAAGAGATAAGTAGTTTACAGTGAATGCTTTAAGGTTCAAGAGGTACTTCACGATCTTTTACATTGTTTTGAGAAAGAAGAATGTTTGGAGTTCAAGAGTTTAGACTCCAGAGATGGTAGAGATAAGAGAAGAGTTGAAGGTTTCAAGCCAAATCCAAGGCTTTCAATTGCAAGTTCTTAGCACAAATCACAAGAATGTTACCTCATAAGCTTTAATTTAAGCCAAACTTGTTTTCTTGACTTTAAGAGTAATCACGGATTATGAAGTTAAGTACAAGTATCAAAAACAACCCTGCATCTCATCATTCAGCTTTGTATGATTACATTCAATGTAAACTGAAGCTTATGAGTCAATTACAAGGCTTGATGGATAAATAACTTTTCTTCAAGAGAGCTTCAAATAAAGAAGGAACATAATTTTTAGAAGGAACAGAAGAAGAAAGAGTTGGTTGGTTAGTCAAAGGAATAGGGGATTTTGAAGGTGGAACAGGCTCCATCAATCGATTTGTTAGAGTTGAAGTAGAGCCCAATCTTAGTCACATCCGCTCTCTTCGAGCAATCATGTTAACTACATCAGTAACATCTGTCCATGCAGTCTTGACTCCTGATTCGGAGATAGCATCCTCTAAGCGATCAGCAAGCTTCTCTTACAGAATGGGATCTACAGTCTTAAGAAATAATTCAATCTTTTGACCTTCCATACTCTGTTGGTCTTCAACATCAAGTTGCCTAAATTTACTTTTAAACTCATGGTATAGAGCTGTTGCAGCCGAACCTTTATTGGGTTTCTCAACCCAATCTGTGAAACTTTTTTTCGTCATTAGGCCAGAGTCTTCTAAGAAGAATTCTTTGTGTTGGGCTTTTTTAAATGCAGCCCAATCCGCATCTCGCCGGAAAAGACCATGGATTCTTTCTTGCAGACCATGCTTGGCTAGCCTGGTAAAATAATGGTTCCATGCATGTTGTAATACACCAAAGAAGAGCATTTTCTCAACATACAAACGATGAATACAGAGACATTTTGACCATTAAATTGTTTCAATTCATGCCCAACTTCTTCTAGGGCCTTCATAGCTATGGAATCAATCTTCTCTTCGTCTTGCCTTTGTTGTTGTTGTTGTTGTAACATTTGGATTTGTTGCTGCTGGGTCTGTTGCAATATGCGCACCAATTGTTGTAGAGCATCTCTTGAATAATCCCCCATCTTGGAGTTTTCTTACACCGACCTTCACGTCGGGTTCACCAATGTCGTAGCGCGTAGGGCTGAAGGTCACCACAGGGGTTTGGCAAGAAAACTAGACAAGATAATTGGAGATGTGGCTTCAAGAGATAAGTAGTTTACAGTGAATGCTTTAAGGTTCAAGAGGTACTTCACGATCTTTTACAGGGTTTTGAGAAAGAATAATATTTGGAGTTCAAGAGTTTAGACTCCATAGATGGTAGAGATAATAGAAGAGTTGAAGGTTCCAAGCCAAATCCAGGGCTTCCAATTGCAAGTTCTTAGCACAGATCACAAGCATGTTATCTCATAAGCTTTAATTCAAGCCAAGCTTGTTTTCTTGACTTTAAGAGTAATCACGGATTATGAAGTTAAGTACAAGTATAAAAAACAACCCTGCATCCCATCCTTTAGCTTTGTATGATTACATTCAATGTAAACTGAAGCTTATGAGTCGATTACAAGGCTTGATGGATAAAGAACTTTTCTTCATCAAGAGAGCTTCAAATAAAGATTCAGATGAGGTTAAGTTACCACAGCCAAGAAATAAAGAGGAAAGCTCCTCTTCATTCAATTCATAGCATCTATGAATGGTCTTCAAGCATTACCCTGCCATAGGGGCACATAATACTTGCATAATTTGACAAGATATCAATTGTAGAGCAAGAAATGAAGTAAAAGTTCACTGCTGTAGCCAATTCTTTGAATATGACTGAAGATTTCAGCCAAAATCAGCCCATAAAACTTCCGGAATTCATCTTTGTTGATAACATAAACTTTCCCTAACAAAGAGTGTATAGATCAACCGAATACAAGTATAAATCATACCATATGAAGCAATAGAGAAGTAAAAGGGAGTACTGCCACAAATCACTGTGAGGGCTGCTTAATTCAGCCCACATTCATGACATTTATCTCCCAAGAAGAAACTTTGATGAGGTACAAAAACAGCCCTATATTCAAGAACATGTAGTAAGCAATAGGTAGCTTGTAATAGGCATGTAGAAGTAGGGGAGAAGAAGGAATTCTTGCTGCCCTTGTTTGCTTTAAAATTGGCCACCTATTTCAGCCCGAGCATGTACATAGAGCAATCAAGATGCTCCCTTGTTACCCCTTCCACAATGCTTATGCAATACTTGCATCAAGCATAGCAATGCCATGAATCTTCAAGGGGAGAAAGATAAGTGCTGCTGCCACAAATCTTTGTTTGGGCTAAAATATTCAGCCCACTTTTCTTCCTAAAATTAAGTCAAGAAGGCTTCTTGACATATCCCTCATCAAGCTTCTACAATAGGAGCTTGCAGTAAGCTTTCCAAGAGCAAGAATGAGCCCTTTGGGTCAAGATAATCAATAGAGCAAGTGGATGAATTTCAGTCCTTCAATTTACAGGATTGGAAGACCAATAACAGTCCCTATTCAGCTCTTAAAAGATTCAAGAGAGTGGATTTAATGTCTCGCTTGACATGGGAGATCTAACAAATTGTTCTACATCATGCCTCAAAGCTGGCCAATAAAAGAAGTGCTCCACTGCCTTGACTGTGGCATCAATACCTCTGTGTCCTGCATACGGAGGAACATGACTTTCAGTGATAACTCTAGGCCTTAACTGCTTTGTGACACATAGTCGTCCATGCATCATCAGACATCCATCTCTTAGCACAAAGTGTTCATGCCTTTGGCCATTTCAAAGCTGATCATAAACATTAGCAAAGTCCAAATCAACAACATATTGCTCTTTCATGGCATCCAACTCAATGTGATAAACCATGCTGACACTAAAATTTGTGGCTTACGTGATAGTACATCAAGCACAACATTCTTTTTACCATCAATATGTACAATCTGAAAATGAAACATAGAGAGAAAATTTACCCATCTCATATGTTTCTCTGACAACTTTGTTTGCATCAAAAAGTATCTCAAAGTTTGATGGTCTGTTTGCACTGTAAAATCAACCCCTAACAAATAATGTTTCCACGTAGACAGTGCATGAATTACAGATAAGAGCTCTTTCTCATAGACCTGCAAATTCTTTTTTGCACAGTGGAGAATTCGGCTCTCATAAGCCACAACTCGACCATCCTACATAAGAACAGCCCCAATGCTATTACCATCTGCATCACATTGAACTATGAAAGACTTCCTTAGATCGGGCAACACAAGCACAAGTTCTAAAGTCATCTTTTCCTTCAACTTTTCAAATGCTGAAATTTCCACTACTGTCCATCTAAATGGCACATCCTTGTTTTGCAAGGTATGCAATGGAGATGCAATTTCAGCAAACTCGCGTACATACTTTCTGTAGTAAGAATATAAGCCCAAGAAGCTGCGGATCTCATACACATTCCTCAAAGGTGGCCATGATCGTATTGCTTCAACCTTCGCAATTGCTTCAACCTTCGCAAGGTCCATGCGAATACCATCAACCGATATAATATGCCCCAAAAAGTGGATTTCATGTAAGAAGAATTTACTTTTCTTGTCATTGATAACCAACCTATGGTCACACAGTTTAATGAACACAATATCCAAGTGTTTTCTATGCTCCGCCTCGTTCTTTGAATAGACAATCATGTCATCAAAGAAAGTGCCCACAAATTCTCTATGTGGTCTCAAGATATGATCCATCATCCGATTAAAAGTGGCAGGAGCATTTGTAAGTCCAAAACGCATAACAAGAAACTCATACAATCCAAAAGATGTCCTAAAAGTTGTCTTAGGCACATCTTCTGGACTAAAACGTATCTGATGATACCCACTTTTCAAATCTATACGGCTAAATATGACTGCCCCTTACAATCTATCCATAACATCATTGATCCGAGAAATCGGAAATCGATTCTTTATTGTGATCTTGTTCAGAGCACGATAGTTAATGCACATACGCCATGAACCATCCTTTTTCTGCACCAAAAGCACTGGAGAACAAAAAGGAGATGAGCTAGGCTGAATCAACCCTTTTTCTAACAGCTCATTTACCTGAGTTATAATCTTCTCCTGTTGGGCTGCACTGACTCTATAGGGTGGCTTATTAGGTGGGCTACTTCCAGGGATAAGATCTACGCCATGATCTTCTAGCCTTTCAAGCGGTAGCTACCTTGCAAGTGACTGAGAGAAGCAATCGACATATATTTTCAGAAATGACATGCGATTCTTCTCTAACTTAAACATGTTCCCAACATTCTCACTATCATCTTTATCCTTAGTAAAAACCAAGTACGTTGAAAGATGATTTTTCATTATTTTAGAAATGGCAGCTGCAGATACAACAGGGACAGATTCACCTTTCAACTTTACATCAAGTGTGAGTATCTTTCCCTTATGCGGAATAGTGATATTTTTTACACGAGAATCAATCACTGCATGCATACGGTGATACCATGGCATACCAAGCAATACATCACAACCCTCAAGTGGAGCAATGAAGAACTCTTCGCTGTCCACATATCCTTGTATGTGTAATCGAAGCTTTCCAATGAGCCGTGTGACAAGCTCTCATTGCCTTTACATGCCATTCCAACTTTCCCCATGGGTCCCATCTAATCCTCTCTGATGCCTAGATGGGGGGCCATGTCAACAGAGATGAAGTTGGCTCGTGCACCATTATCAAAGAAAATCAATGTATGCTGATCCCTAATTTTGCCCCATGCTCTGTATAACTTAGTAGCATCATCATTGCGCTGATCACTAACAACATATGCTGATCCCTAATTTTGCCCCATGCTCTGCACAACTCAGTAGCATCATCATTGGGCTGATCACTAACAACATCGGGCACCAATCCCACTGATGTTTTGGGCTTATTTCCTTTAGAATCTTCCTAATTTTCTGATTTTCCAGCTTGCTGTCTATTGGGACAGTCCCTTGCAATGTGACCCTCCTGTTCACAAATAAAACATTTATTTGCAGCCATCAATTGCCTACGTTGTGCCGATGTTTTCAAGACCTTTCTTTGTTGTTTTGGCCTCTTTTTAGGCTGATTTTCAGATCTGCCCCTTTTCTCAACCTTAAACAACTTTTTATTCGGCTTTTCCCCACTCTCTAGGAAGCCCAAATCCTTCCCACGCAGCAAAGCATCGGCTGTAGCAGTAATCTCTATAAGCCGAGACATGCTAGACACGGTGGATTTAATGCAAAAATCCATGATTCCTTTGGGTAGCCCACAGACATATTTTTCCACTTGCTCATGAAGGGGTACGGGGCGATAAGAAGTAATAGGCAACAATGCATCCCAAAACTTCTTATTATATTCCTCCAAACTCTTACATTCCTTAGCATCTAGCTTATTCCAAGCTGTCATGATGTCCACCTCAAAGGTACTTGTCAACCAATTCGATGCAACATTTGCTTGAATTGTACCCACGTTGACGGTGCTCTACCTTGCATCAAAAGAGTGGACCACCACTATAATGCATTTTCTTTCAAGAAAGTGGCTTCGAATCTTTGAGGACTCTATGAAATTCCCCCCTGAAAAGGCTGCATCAAACTACTGAATGAAAGTCAAAGCTTTCAGCCTATCTTGTACACCGCTAAAGGACTCAAACTTTACTCCTTTTCCACCCTCATTATAGTCTTTTGCTGTCCCTTTGGGTGTCAAGTTGTCATACGCTGGCTGCTGCAAAAAGGGTGCATTTGCTGAATTTACATCAAAACCAATGCCAAATAGAGCATTTGCATGACCAACACTCATTCCTTGAGCCCCATAAGCATTCAGGGGTGCAGATGCAGTACCAAACATGCTACTTTGTGGCCCAGGCATCAAGCCAATGCTGCCATACATAGGGTTTTGCATATTTCCAGCCATACTCGAATACATTGGGCCTCGCACTCCATGCATTGGTTGTTGTATACCATAGGCATTTGTGCCATACATTCCCCTATGCGGTGCTTGTCCAACCATAGCATGAAAAGTCGTGCTTCCACCAAAATATCTTGGCTGCCCCATCATAGCATGCACGCCTGGCTGTCCAAAATCCATTGGATTGGCACTTCCGCGATGGCCTTGCATTTGTATTCCTTGCCCCGTAGGTACCAACTGTTTTATTTTATTAGCATCTTTGGGAGCTTCAAATGAAGGGTTTGGCATTATCTTCAGTGCATCTTGCTGTCCCGAAGGTGTAGAAGATGTCTTATTCTTCTTGCCTTAACTGTCCTTCTTTGGAGTATTCAAAAATCGGGTAAATTGAGGATTATTTGCTGATTCAGCAAAGAGATTTGCTGCCATCCTCATCTGATTCTTGAATTGGTCATCAAATTCCTCTTCATTTTGCTGGTCATCAGCCTTGTTATGCCCGGAAGTCCGTGCATCTTGCCCAATAACATTTTCAGCTTGCTGTCCATGGTCTGAGCCTTGTCCAAGGTAAGGCATTGCATTTCCTTCATTCCCATGTGAACGTTCATATTGAGAGGCATCATCATTGCTTGAGTCCATCTCATTGTATGAAGACATATTGCTGTAATTTCTCAGTTGAGAGTAAAAATCGGCACTAGCACAAAGCTTGGGCTTGCAATCAGGTGCCTTGGGCCCACCAAATCAAGGGATTGAGTGGTATCCCAGCAATGTAACATGTCCTTGTGACAGCGTGACTTTGTACATTGGTGGAAGCGGGCAGCCTATGCAAGGGGCCACTCGATCATGTCCATCGGTGCTCTCCACTGTGGAGGGGCTCGAAAAATAATGCTTAGATGTGGGACCTCAGCTCTAGGCCACTAGTTAATGTCCATCATGCACCTTGGCCATTACTAGGAAAAGAGTGCTAATCCTTCTGCTCTCATCCACTAGGAGATGTGGTCTGCAACCTGCCCCTTCACTTCTTCCTCTATTTGTGTCATTGTCTAGTCTCCTGAATGAGAGGTCTGAAGGAAGAAAGCATAGTTTGGTCCATCTGATGGTGCTAGTAAATGGACCTGGCCACTCCTTGACTGCAGACCACAAAGATCCCTACCTCTAGAGGTAGTGGAAACTCTCTGCACTCCACAACTCTCAAGTAGAACCATGGACCACTATGGAAAAACTCCTGTGGGAGTGGATGTGCTTGCCTAGAGAAAGTGTAGCGGGTAGCCGGGTCTGATGAGCTAGTGGTTGTGTGTGTTGGGGGGGGGGGGGGGGGGAACTAGGCTACTGGTTGGGAGAAGATATAGGCGTATGAGGCTCGTCATCCCCTGTGGGAAGTGGGGGGATGGGTGGGGGTGGGATCACACGTATTGGGTGAGGATCACGGGGATTGATCGAAGGGGGGGAAGTTGGGGAGGAGATAGATCGCGGGATGATCGGAGATAGGAGGCAGGTATAGGGGAGGGGCTGTGGGAGGGGTCGAGGGGGGGATCCTTGAGGAGGGGGTAGGTATGGGGGCTGTGGGATCTCTAGTAGGGGGGCCCGTGACGCCTCCATGGGTGGTGGAGGTGGAGGTTTGTGATCCTGTTGGTGGGACGAGCTGGGGGGTGCTGCGGGGTCTCTGTTGGGGGGCCGTTGCACACCCTTCTACTCTTTGCTGCTGCTGTGACCGAGTCTCAGGGACTAACTGAGGTCCCCCCTTCCGTCTCCTCTCTGTCGTCGCTGTCCCCGTGTAAAACCATTAGCATCCACCTACGGGCCTGTCGACAGAGCTGCCTTGGCTTCGAAGCGTGTATAATCTGCTGCCTGATGCCCAAAGTCATGGCATCGTAGGCACTGCCCTGGCTGTCCAGTCACAATAACGTGCTGCCTGAAGGAGTGTCTGCTTGCCTGCCTCAATCTCTAGAAACTTTGGTATGTTCTTTGTATCTTTCACAGCCATCCGTATCTTCGAGACTCCTACGGTTGTCACTACATTTGGAAAGGAGGCAAGCATCATTGTGCGGAAGAGCTGTCCAAAGTCGTCCACTAACTGGTGATACTCTACCACAAATAATAGTAGGGTGACAGAGTATCTGAGAAATCTATTATGGAGTGTGAATTTCTCCATTGTAAAACCGTTGAACCAGGGAACTATATAAATGACTCCCTTCGTGGAGGCATAAGGTGAGCTATCCACTAGCTCATGGGCCACATCTACAGAGATGAGTCGAACCATGAAGATCCCTTGACCCATGAGAATTGCCTCTGCGATCTGCGCTGTGCCAATGTGTAGCATGGAGTGAAGCCAATCCCGAAGCTAGGTCCTAGATGAGGCGTGTCCTATGACTTGACCAAATATTGCTGTTTCTTTCAGTTTCAGCTCTGTGGCACGGACGGCTAAGAGCCGTTTCTCAAAGAGAATGATGCACAAGGTGTTTGACTGGGAGGCACTCGTAGAATGCACCGCCATCTGATCAAAGGTTTCCATTGAACGTCCCTACTAAGAACCTATCGATCATGTTGCTGTACTAATGGGGGGGGATGTTGCAGATGGTGGGAGCAACTCGGGGGGGGGGGGGGGGGGGAGGGGGAAGGGGATGTTGCAGATGGAGGGAGCAACTAGGGGGAGGTGGTTAAGGGAACGAGGAGAGGTCGTGTGGCAGGTGGGGGGGCGCTGGCGAGGAGAGGAAAATGCTGTTTTCTGGCGGTAAAGGCGGCGCTCGATGCCATGGATGATGGTTTTAGAGTTGTGCGGGTAGGGGGATCTGGAAATCGGGGGCCGTAGGGTGAAGGAGGCGGGGAACAGTGCGGGGGAGGTACCAAGGCGGGGGGGTTAGCGTGAAGGAGATTGTTGGCGGGGGGAGGGGGGGGCGGGGACAACAGGGTGGGGGAGGGGGGGGTAACCAGGTGGGGGGCAGCGGGAGGGAGAGGCGCAGCGTGCCACAGGGGGGACAGTTGGGAGGAATGGGGGGGTAGCGGGGGTGCGATGGTAGCTTAGCGACATGACGGGCAAGAACCGTCAATTCAGTTTGATGCTTATGGAGAGTATATAACTTTCTTATGCTTGATCGATTGTACTATTGCAAAGGTGCAATTAGGGAGCTATTTGCCAGTGACGAGTATGAAAATTGGATCGGGGCTACCACTGCTAATACTGTGTTATGTAATGCATATGCCTCTGATAGAAATCTTAGGGATGAGGTGAATCGCACCAACCAAATGATTGATCCTATCATGCATATGTTGAGGGTTGCAGATCATATGGATCCAAGCATTGAGAAGATCTATGAAGGTATGGATTGCATGATTGAGAAGTTGGAGAGTTTAAAACCAACTGTAGACAAGTATGAGCAGATCAAGGAGTTATGCGTCAGTAGATAGAATGAGTATGACTCTCCTATGCATATTGTAGTATATGTGCTTGATCTTGAGTTTTAAGAGAAGATATAAGAAAGAGACCTCGAGATGGTCAAGGCTTGGGAAACATTGCTTGCAATGCTTTATCCTAGCCATGAAATGTAATGCAAAATAAAAAATCAGCTCTCTATGTATTGGTAGACATTAGGCATGCTTGGTATAGAGGATACATTAAAGGACACAAGCAATGTTGGGGTTGCTTTATGGTGGGAGGACTACAGGGCAGAAGCTCCAGAGTTGTAGAGTTTGGCTATTTGTATTCTTAGCCAAACAATTAGCTCTTCTTGTTTAGAGCAACTATGGAGCTCATTCAACCATATTCACTTAAAGAAGAGGAACCGTCTTAGTACAATAAAGATGAATGACCTCGTTTATGTGAGCTCCAATCTTCGCTTGCTAGCTTGTACATCAATTGCAAAGGCTGATTCTTTTATACGATGGGAAAAAGATGACGACAATGATGATGATGATGGTGATGGTGATGGCCACGATATTGTTCAACAGGATGAGCATTCAGGCACAAGGGAGTCATCTTCCATGAATGAGAGCACTTAGCAGCTAGTCTTGGAACTTTAGAGTATTGCCTTGGAACTAGAAGCTCTTGTAACTTGGATCTTTAGACTTTAAAGTTTAGTGCATATTTTGTGGCTTTGCAATGCGCATTTATTGGAATTATGCAATATTGTTGATTACAATACTACAATCCATTACTGATTACAATGTTTTGAATCTTTATTATTGTTGATTATCATATCTCTAATTTCATGAATTATGATTGATATCGAAAAAGGATATGAATAGATCAATTTATAAATTACCTGTATATGCCATATGACTGGTCAATGATTTTGTGATCAAATTACTAAATTCATTTCTATGTGCTTCAATTTTTCATATCTCTCGGTTCTAAGTGTTAATTTTGTGAGTATGTGTCTATGTGTGTGTACGTGCAAGTGTGTACGTGCGCTTACTCTTAAGCATTCAATCTTCTCTGTTCATTTGTGTTCCTCTTTTTTTTTCGTAGTGGTATCAGAGCACTCTGTTTATCCTGCGAGATTAGCGTAAGGTAGCAAGTGACAAACAGGTTTGCTCTAGTAGGCTGTGTTGTGCCGTGTCCTGTGTACAAGGGTTGAAGGCATTGTCAGCCATTTGAAAGAGTGCATAATTCCTCGCCAAGTCTAGTAAAACCTATGGCATCGCAAAGAAGCTTTAGTTCTGCATTGAAAGCCTTGTCTGAATGTTATAAATCTCTTGGGAACTCGACGATCGTTGTGGATGAGTCAATCCCAATGCTAAGTGGATCTTACCTTCAATCAAAGCTGCTCATATCTATGGTGAGAATAATATTTTGAATTTTCGTACTTCAACTGCGTATATTAAAGACCAATGTATTTTGACCGTTGGTGACAATTTCGCCTAGGATCAGAATGTTAATATCTTATCTTTAGTGATGCACAAGATCCAAAAACAAAGAACTTAGAAAATGATCCATATCTCCATTTGGGTTATCTTGCAATAGGCATTATCCCCATGTTTAGAAGAGGTCTGAATGTGTCATATATGGCTGCTATTTTAGATACTCGACATTTGGATGCAGTGTCTCCACTTTCAAATGGTTCAATCTTCTTTGAATTACGTCCAAACTATATAGTTTCAATAGATGATCCCTACCTCTCAAAGTTATTACTTTTGCATATTAGAACTTCTGGTTTTCTCTGCACATTTAGTTATTCAATATCGTATGGTTTTCAGATATATGTCCTTAGCTATACCTAGGGTCCTAGAAGGTACCAATTTAGAAAAGGACAAAATTCAAATTATTATCATGAAGGCAAGCGAAAGTACTCAAAGATTTTTACTTGAATGCATTAACTAGTTAGACATTCAACTTCCACAAGAATGGCAACTTGACATTCAATCACTACAGAAGAAGGAATTGCTACCCCCTCAAGTGCTAACGGTGAGAAACATTAAGGAAAAAACATTAGTCTTGAAACAAGATCATACTCTTGGTTTCCAAAAATCAATGGAGTCTACTTCAGCTATAACAATCCCTACTGCTACACCACAATTGAAGGTTTCTCCATCTCAACAAGCAAAAACCCTAAAGTTCCTTTCCCAGGCCTGCACACATTCAAACATCACAGAGGGTATTTTGCTCATTGTAAGAAGTTGATTGAATGCACTTCTTCCAAAGTTGTGAATGTGGTTCAAGAGTTTGAATATGAGGGTCATACATATAAGGCTGCTCCTTATCTTCGTCCCCAAGATTTTGCAAATTGGTCTGCTGAGTTACAGACTGTCAATTGGACTCATTTAGCTCTTGCAGGTTTAGCATGGGTTTGTAGGTGGTCTTCGCCAATGGTAGACTTCTATTCATCCTCAAGTCAAATTGGCTATTGCTCAACAACCTGACCCTGTACAATTGTTTTTGAATTATTGCTTGGTGAGTTAGTTGGCAATAAGCTTGATGATGTGGTTGAAGCTCGTGAGAAGTTCTTCGAATCAAAGCTTTGTGATTCCCGGCAGTATAAGGAATACTTGATGTACATGCGAGATCTTTTGTATGAAGGTATGGGTGCTCATGACAATAGTACGAAAGAGCATTTGGTTTGTTTTTTCTCAAAGCCCATTTCATTCTTTTGCGAACAAAAGATAAAACAAGAAAACAAAGACTTTACTGATAGTGTAGGCCAAATCATCCAGAAAATTGAGCAAATAGTAAAAGAGGTATGTCAGTAACAGGATCTCATAACTTTTTTCCCAGTGAAGTTTGTAAGTCTGCTAATAGACATGAAAAATCCTTTGGCTGTGAAAATTGTTCCTGCTCTAGTTGGTCTAATGGTTCTAGATGGAAAATGCATAACTCTTCTAGATTTTCCTCTCCACCTTATCCCAAAGAACGAAGGAGGCATCATAGAAGATTCAGAAGCAGATATCACAGATCAAACAGGTTTGAAGCTGCAAACAGAAATGGAAAAAGACCTGCTAAGAATCTAAAATGCTACACCTGTGCTAGTCCTGGCCATTTAGCTAATAAATGTCCCAAGAAATCTAAAGATCAGCAACAACACACTAAAGGAAATGAAAAGCCAAAATCAAATGTTCATTATATACTTTCTGATGATGATAGTGCTTCATATTCTTCTCAATCTTCTGAAACAGACAGTGAGCTCTATGATTATGATTCAGAGTATGATTCCTATAGTTCTTATGATTCAGATGACACAGATTCTACTACAGAAGCTGACAATATTTCTACATGTTCTTTGTCTCAGTGGGAAGAATCTTGTAATTCTGATGAGGAAAGCTTTTTTGAACATGATGATCATGGTGAACCTTTTGGTTCTTAGCCAAATAAAATATCCTGTTAGGAAGATGATCTCTTACCTTTTAACCCATTCAATGCTCATTCTATTCCGAGTCATTTTTCTTCTAAAGGAAAACAAAATATATGCCTGTACCGTTTACTCCTTCAAGATATGCCTCTAGGAAAGTCTAACATAAAACAAAAAAGGAAAGTTCAGATGAAGATCTTGTAGTTCAATATACAAGTAAAACAAGCTCCAATTCAGAGATAGAATCTTCAGACAAACCAAAGAAAAACTCCGCGAAGAACTCTTGCATAATCCTCATGATGCAGTTGCTCATGAAAGTGAAGGCATGGTTCTAGCATTTTAGCAACAAATGCAGGTTCAACTTCATATACTCTGTAAAACTTTAAAGAGATCACTCAAAGCCTAGAAATTGCTCAGAATACAAGTGAAGTTCTGACAGAACTCAATGCTTCCTTGAGTTCTCCTAAAGAGGCTTTGCTCAAACCTATCAGATCAGAATCTTTCCTCCATAATAACATAAAATCAATGCACTTAACAATAGTGGTTCCATTTCCACTATTTGCCGTCGGGTACACAAAAAGTAGTTTTAAACCAGTCTCATTTTCCTTGAGTAGGAGACCAATAGCAAATTGCTAGCATTTCTCTTTAAACATGACAGGATCATCATGCATATATTTTTGCACGGTTGCTTTGATCTAAGCTATTTCTTGGGAGAATTTGGTCATTTCGTGTTGTAGCCATTGTTCTGTACTTTGCATTCTCTCCTAGGGAGGTGATTCTGAAAGAGAGTAGATGCTACAACCTACTTTTTTCAATAAGGGAATATCAGCCTTTTTGCCCAAATAAGAAACTGTAAAATGATCATATTAGAAAGTATAGGGAACAAGGTGTTGTAGGACATCTGTTTCATGAGTTGAATTTTAATGGGCACCTTGATCTATCCAAGATGAAGATAAGCTTGTGTAATGTGAGAAAGAGTGATTCGTTTGTTATTTGACAATTCCACCACAGTGGGACTACTGGTTTGGATACAATTTGGAGTAAATAATTCATATGGAGCAATTGTTAGACTGGAACCTGTGGCAATTAGAGTGTCAAGGAACAAACTAAATTTGCCAAAATTTTTCAATTTCACACAAATAGTGAAAATGGGATCACCACTATTAAGTGCATTGATTTTATCTTGTTGTGGAGAAAAGAGTCTAATCTGATTGATAGGCTTGAGCAAAGTCTCTTTAGGAGAACTCACGGAAGCATTGAGTTCTATCAAAGCTTCAGTTGTATTCCGAGTAATTTGTTTCTCGGGATTTTAGTGATCTCTTTAAAGTTTTACAAAGTGTATGAAGTTCAACCTACATTTACTGAAATGCTAGAACCATGCCTTTACTTTCATGAGCAACTGCACTAGAAGTCTTTGAGAATTCATTCACAAATTGAGAAACAATTCTAGGGGTATGAATTTGTTCTAGCTTATAGAGTACAAATAAATTTGCCTTTCTTAGAGTATCTTGACCGAGTACTCCTTGCTTTAAAAGATCATGAGAATTATGTAAGAATTCTTCACACAGTGTTTCTTTGTTCTTCTTTTTCTTGGATTTATCTGAAGATTCTGTCTCTGAATTGAAGCTTGTTTTACTTGTAGATTGAACTACAAGATCTTAATCTGAACTTTCCTTTTTTGTTTTATGTTTGTCTTTCCTAGAGGCATATCTTGAAGGAGTAAATGATGCAAGCATATATTTTTCTTTTCCTTTAGAAGAAAAATGACTTGGAATAGAATGAGCATTGACTGGGTTAAAAGGTAAGAGATTATTTTCCTAAGAGGATATTGTATTTGGCAAAGAACCAAAAAGAATACTTGATCTACATGCGAGATCTTCTGTATGAAGGTATGGGTGCTCATGACAATAGTATAAAAGAGCATTTGGTTTTTTTTTTCCCAGAGCCCATTCCATTCTTTTGCAAACAAAAGATGAAACAAGAAAACAGAGACTTTACTGATAGTGTTGGCCAAATCATCCAGAAAATTGAGAAAATAGTAAAAGAGGTATGTCAGCAAAGCTTATAACTTTTTTCCTAGTGAAGTTTGTAAGTCTGCTAATAGACATGAAAAATCCTTTGGCTGTGAAAATCGTCCCTGCTCTAGTTGGTCTAATGCTTCTAGATGGAAAACACATCACTCTAGATTTTCTTCTCGACATTATCCCAAAGAATGAAGGAGGCATCATAGAAGATTTAGAAGCACGTATCATAGATCAAACAAGTTTGAAGCTGCAAACAGAAATGGAAAAAGGCTAGCTAAGAATCTAAAATGCTACATCTGTGGTAGCCCTGGCCATTTAGCTAATAAATGTCCCATGAAATCCAAAGATCAACACCAACAGTCTAGAGGAAATGAAAAGCCAAAAACAAATGTTCATTATATACTTTCTGATAATGATAGTGCTTCATATTCTTCTCCATCTTCCGAAACATACAGTGAGCTCTATGATTACGATTCAAAGTATGATTTCTATTCGTACCCCTAGAACAGTTTCTTAGTTCATGAATGAACTCTCAAAGACTTCTAATGCAGTTGCTCATGAAAGTGAAGGCATGGTTCTAGCATTTCAACAAATGCAAGTTGAACTTCATACACTCTATAAAACTTTAAAGAGATTACTCAAAGCCTAGAAACAAATTGCTCAGAATACAACTGAAGTTCTGCTAGAGCTCAATGCTTCTGTGAGTTCTCCTAAAGAGGCTTTGTTCAAGCCTATCACCTATCAATCAGATTAGACTCTTTCCTCCATAACATAAAATCAATGCACTTAACAATGGTGGTCCCATGCCCACTATTTGTGTGAAATTGAAAATTTTTGGGAAATGTAGTTTGTGCCTTGACACTCTCATTGACAAAAGTTCCAGTGTGACAATTGCTCCATATGAATTATTTGCTCCAGCTTGTATCCAAACCACTAGTCCTTTTGTAGTGGAATTTTCAAATAACAAACGAATCACTCTTTCTCATATTACACATGCTTATCTTTATCTTAGATAGGTCAAGGTGCCCATTGAAATTCAACTCATAAAACAGATGAGATATTATCTACTACTTGGAACAGATGTCCTACAATACCTCATTCCCTATACTTTTTCTTATGATCATTTTATAGTTTCTTATTTGGGAAAAAAGGATGATATTTTCATATTAGAAAAAGTAGGTCACAACATCTACTCTCTTTCAAAATTACCTCCCCAAGAAAAAATGCAAAGTACAAAACAATGGCTACAATAGGAAATGACCAAATTCTCCCAAGAAATAGCTCAGATTAAAGTAACCCTGTAAAAATATATGCATGATGATCCTCTCATGTTTAAAGAGAAACACCATCAATTCACTATTGGTCTTCCACTCAAGGAAAATACTACTTCTATCAAGGCTGTATATAAAGGAATGTAGGAAGATGATTTGATACTATGTCAACAGGGAAGAGAGAGAGAGTGTATGTGTGTTATTCCCTCCGTTTCAAGGGTTTTCATTTCCAAAGTTGTTCCTTGTTCTTGGTAACTATGTCTTACTCACAGACGAAATAAATAAAAAGAATGTGGATGTAGCCTGTACTTCTCATGCATTGATTGTTTGGACAGACATGATGGTAATAACGGTTATGACTGCTGTGGTAGAGATTCACAAAGGTCTTAGTCTCGCAGGCAGTCTCACAATAAGTCCGTGGTCATAAGGCCTCTCTTACATGCCATTATTATATGAAGCAAAAATATATTCAACTACAATGCCATAAGATGCATGATGAGAAGTGCAAAGAAAAAGGCAAGGGCAAAGTGCAAGAAAAGTTTGATGATAGCAACATTGTTTCTAGTAAGTCCAATGTGAAAATTGAGATAAATGCCTTGAAGCCCAAGTCTGATAATGATTACATCTTGGCAGCTTCTTCTCTCGATATTAGTCAGTTGGCTAATGCCTCAACCATTTTTTCTCAATGTTGGTTGCTTGATTCAAGGGATCCTTTCCATGTTGCCCTGTATAGGGATTAGTTTCATTCCTTTCGCAGCATGACAGGTTCTGTTAGAGTAGGAAATGAATTGGCATTGAGGATATACGGTTGAAGTTTGCTTCAAGTAGCACTTTTACTTTGCATGATGTACACCATAACCTGTCTTTGACCAAAAGTCTACTCTCTGCTAGACATTTGGATGATGCAAGATATCATGTATCTTTTGGTGATTCTGTGTGAAAGATTATCCATGGGAATCTTGTCTTTTTTCTAGGTACCAAGGCTCGCAACCTCTATCCCTTGCTTGTATTTGGATTTATTGACCATGTTTTGGTTGTGGTTGATATACCACATGTATCTTTATTGCATCGTCACCTTGGGCACATGTGTTTAAAAGAAATAAAAATGCTTTCTCATTTGCACTATCTTCTACCCCTTGAGTAGAAATGTTTTGATTCATGTGATCATTGTCTTCATGGCAAGCAAACATACAATTCTCATAAGAAGTTTGGCATTATGTGTATGCATGAGCCTTTGGCTCTCGTTCATTCTAATGCATGTGGTCCCATGCCCTGTTAATCGCTAGGTGACATAAAGTATTTTGCGACTTTAATTGATGATTATTCACATAAGGTATAGGTATATCCCATAAAGCAAAAGTAAGATGTATTGTCTGTCTTTCAGCGTTGGCTTGCTCTTGTTGAGAACCGGTCTGGATATAGATTGAAATGCCTGATGTTAGATAATGGGGGTAAGTACGCCTCTAAAGCATTTGAGCAATTTCACAATGAGTGGGATATTAAGCGTCAATTCTGCCCCTTGCACCCCACCCCATCATGGTGTTGCAGAGCATATGAATAGGACGATTCAAGAGAGAGTCCGTAGTATACTTAGCCACGCAGGCTTACTGTAGCATTTTTAGGCTGAGGTTGTTACTACTGCCATATACTTAATAAGCAAATCCCCTACATTGCTATTAGTTGTTAGGTTACAAAGAAGATATGATTTGGAAACCTTTGTCATATGCTCATTTGTATGTCTTTGGACGTAAGGTTTTTTGCCATGTTTCTAAAGACAAACATAATCAGCGAGATTCTAGATCAGTGAAATGCATCTTTCTTGGTTATGGGAATGCAGATGATGTTGAGCTAAAATATGCATTACTTGCTGATTAGCCTCTTAAACAGCCCCAAAACACACTAAAAAATGCTCTCTTAGAGTAAAAACCCTAAAACTTAGAGTGGTTCAAGAGAGTTCAATGGAAACCCTAATTTTTGGAGCACCGTTCCACATCTATAAATAGACAAGCTACCCCCATTCAGCCTCATTCCGTCTGTGCAGGTTTCTCACTCCACGTGCAGATTTCAACCATTAGTCTCCTCCCTTGTGGCTGTCTAGCCCTCGAGATTGCTGCCACTCCATCCGTGTTTGCTCCTGCTTCTAGCACCTTCATCCATGCTAACGTCAACTGCTCGGGACATCATCATTTGTTGCGATCTGATCATCCAGTCATCACCAGCCACATCAAACACTGTTTCAGCCTGCTGTTTACAGCAGACTGTGCATAGTTTCCAGCCCTTGATCTGTGGTACACTGCTATGTTTACCAATTTCCAACCTCCAGACTGTTGAGTTTTGGGTACCAGCCTGCTGCCATTCACTATTAAGCACTCCTACACTTCGACTGGTAGTCATAGACTTGGGATGCGTCTCCAGTGGATGTCACACTCTGACATTGCCCTGCCCTTGAGCACACTATACACTCTTACATTCATTTATAACATTCATTCAATTCAGAGTTGTGTTCTCTCTCTCCCTTCTTTTGTTTGTGTTCGAGTTTCTGTGTTTGAGTTTTGAGTTTTGCGTTTAGGGTTTGAGTTTTGCCTTTGTGTCTGTGTCTGTCTCCTTGTGTTTCTGTCGTGGTCGTACACTCTCGGTGTCCTCAGTGCAAACCCTAACAGTTTTCTTCATAGGTGAGATGGGCTATCGCTATAGAATCTGTAAGCTAGAAAGGTTATCCGTGGCCATGATGTTGTTTTCCATTAGGAGAAGACGCATAAGTAGCTTGAGCAGGCAGTTTAAGTACGTAGGGCAATATTTCAAAAGGAGGCTTTTGTTACCATACAACTAGCTAGACAACCTATATTTGATGTTCTGACTTCTAATGGCTTGAAATCATGATATGAGATAGGATGTATAGACTCCACAGCCTGTTTTGAGATGATCTACTAGAGATAGACATTAACTTGATCGATTTGAGCCCTCCATGTACTATGTTACGATAACAGATTCTGGTGAGCTCCTTACTTATGAGAAGGCCATGCACAAAGGTAATAGTCACTCTTGGGAGAGGGCTATGCAGTTAGAGCATGAGTTGTTTTGCAGAAAAACCCATACATAGGATTTAGTTCCTTTATCCAATGGGAAATATGCATTGCTATGTAGGTGGGTGTACAAGTTAAAGAGTACCCTTGGACGCCCCAAGCCAATATCTAAGACCAAATTCGTTGCTAAGGGTTTTAAGCAAGAGTATGGTGTTGATTAAGATGAGGTCTTTTCTCCTATACTCAAGATGACTATCCTACAGTTGGCGTGTTGGCTTTGGTTGCTCAACCAGATCTAGATCTCTATCAGATGGATGTTAAAATGCCTTTCTTACATGGAGACTTGCATGATGAGATTTATATGTAGCAACCTAAGGGCTTTTAAAAAAGGGGTAGGAAATACCTAGTATGCAAGTTGAGAAAGAGTCTTTATGGTCTTAAGTAGGCACCTTAGAAATGGTATCATGAGTTTGATGCATTTATGCGATCACAATCTTACTCCTGCAGTGATATTGAATTGTGTCTCTACACGAAGAAGGTTCGTGATGGCAACCTTATTATCTTGGTGCTTTCTGTGGATAATATGTTGATTGCTCGGAGAGCTCATGATGAGCTACATGCTTTAAAAACTCAGCTTAAGAAGAGCTTTGAGATAAAGAACATAGGGCAAGCCTCACATATTCTTTGGATACGCATCACGTGCGATCCATCTCAGGGGCTTCCTTACTTGGCACTGAAGTACAAAAGGTCCTTGAGCACTTCCATATGCAAGATGTTAAACCTATTGGCTGTCGTTTATCTTCCCATGTGAAGGTTAGTCAAGCAAATTGTTCCCAACCATATGAGCATAAGGCCGAGATAGCCAAGATCCCTTATGCATCTGCAGTGGGTAGTTTGATGTATACCACGATAGCTACTTGCTCTGATATAGCATATGTAGTGGGAGTGGTGGCATGCGATATGGCTACACCTAACCGGCGACATTGAGATGTCGTGAAGGGTATAATGACGTACCTGAAAGACATTGCAAATGTAAGTATTTGCTATAGTGGTCATGATACTATAGTTGTGGTTACACCGACTCCAACTATGTAGAACATATAAATAGTAGAAAGTCCACCTTTAGGTATGTTTTCACTTTTATTGGAGGTATTATTTCTTGGATGTCCCCAGTGTAGAAATGCACAACCTTATCTACTATTGAGATAGAGTATGTTGCAACCACTAAGGCTTACAAGCAGGCTACTTCTATGAGTTACTCCTACATTGCATTCATATTTCATGAGTGCTATTCAGTTGGCCAAGAATCCGGTCTGTCATGCGAAGACAAAGCACATTGAGGTACAATATCACTTTATCAAGGAGGAGGTAGAAGACAGGCATATTGAGCTTGTTAAGATCTTAACTAACAAGGATCTTGCAGATCTGCTCACTAAAAGTCTCTTAGTGGAATGTTTTGCCTTTATTAGGAAGATAATGGGTATAGAATGAGATGATGTCTATTCCTCACCATGTTGTACTTTATGTACATTTATACTTTGTTACTTTTTTCTTATTCTCTCCTCACTAGAGATATATTCATATTTAAGTGGAAGGTTGTTAGGGGTAAAGGTGCCTGTGCCTATGCTGCCTTGTCACCTTTTATTTACTTCACACACTGTGACTGCACACTTGTACATTGTAGGTGGCGAGCCCCCTTCATGGTTATTCTATTATTTATTCTTTTAGTAACTATTGAATAAGGGAAGGCCGGTCACATATCGTGATTGTTAAAGTTCCCACATACAATGTCTTTCTCTCTTGCTCTCTTGCTCCATCCGCCATAGCTCTTGCTTTCATTGTGTGCTTTCACTTAGGCTCTACCTTTCATATAACACATTGTTTGACAATCCCCATGTAATAATTCCTAGAGCCTTATGATCCTTCTTCCTTTATTCTAAGTCATTAGGGACCTCTTGCTCCTCGAATAAATCCTAAAGATCTTCTTGCATGAGATGATAAATAGGGAGCCTATGTAGAAAATGCAAGCTATAAGCATGATGACAATGAGCAATAGAGTAGGGTGTAGGCAATAATGGCAATGGAAATAGAGTAATTAGCATACGACTACCTATTATCAAACCTTTTTAGTCATTGTCCTACGACATTTAAAATATATTTTCATTTTAGAATAATTCTTTTAGGGTAATCTTTGAAGTTCATTTAGGTCAAAATTTTATTATAAAGTAAGATTTAATCATGCCTTAATTTTGCTTGCTCAACAACCCATTGTATAACAAAGTATGCATAACCCTAGGGCTAAACTCATTAGCAAAGAGAACAAGTTGGGCCATAATGTGATGTTTTTAAATTTTGAGCTTGATGGACGTAGGTTCAATGCATTAGCAAGAAGGTTATGTATTATGGTTGGTCCTATGAGCAAGCTCACTATTGTAAAGGACATCCTTGGACCTAGGGCCAAGCTCATTAATAAGGCACGTTTGCTTGGACCTAAAAACAAGGAGGGTATGGATGGTCCTCAATCCATTCATAAACGAAGGCCTTGCCCGATAATAAGATGAGTATGCATGGCCATATGGCCAACATCACTAGTAGTAGCAAAGAACACATGCTTGACCTAAGGGCCAAGCTCATTAACAAAGAGAACGTGAAGGACCCAAGGCAAAGCCCTTTATGTAGGAGGGCAAGCGTGGCCCAACAATAAGGGCATACACAGCCAAAGAACCAAGCAAGAATAATAAAGGATATGCTTGGCCAAAAAGCTCAGCTATGCTTTTGGAAATTGTAGCCTAGCCACTAGCATTGAGCATATGCTTCAAAGTAGGGTCAAGCACAATGTAAGAAGGGATAGTTTGCCCTAGCATCAAACTCATTAGCAAAGAAGGCACAATAAGCATTAGTGTCAAGCTTATTAGTGAGGAGGAGAACCTAGGCAATAGGGAAAACCTCCATGTTTGAAATTTTCCACTTATAAACTAAGCTCATTGGTAGAACATGCTTGGTCGTAGGGCTAGACTTATCAAGAACGTGGGACTGCTTTATTTCATGCCCAACTTCAATATCAAAGAGATATGTTTGCCCCCAAGACAAGTCTCATAAACTTAGAGAATATGCATAGACCAAGGACCCAAGGGCAAGCTCAATAGTAAAGAGGACAAACTTAGCCATTAAGTAAGGCCGTGTTTTCAAAAATTTCAGCTTGGTCTTAGCACCAAGCTCATTAGTGAGGAGAATATGCATGGCCCCAGGGCCAAGCTCACTGGTAGAGAGGACATGCTTGGCCATAGGGCAAGATCACTAACAAGAAGGGTATGTATGACCCTAATGCCAAAGATCAAAGAGGATTTTCTTGATCCTTGTGTCAAGCTAATTAACAAGGAGGGTGTGGATGATGGAAGGGCAAAGTAGTTTATGTAAGAGGGTAGGTATTACATCCTTGGATATCAAGAGGACACTAGTAGCATTGGCCATGTTGGTCATGAAGTGACTTAGTGCGAATGCACTAAGAGCAATATGGGGTTAGATGAGCCAATTCCTATTTACAAGACTCAAGGCCCTATCATGAGATCATTGTGTGATCACCACTTTTGGACTCTTGGGCCTTAGGCTGTTGCATTCCTATGGAGAAGGTGTGAATTGGTGGTCCTAGGTTGTTACGTCCTTGGACATCCAAATGGGCAATAGTAGCATTGGTCACAATGGTCGTGAAGTGACTTAGTATGAATGCAATAAGGGCACTTCGCATTAGGGTAGCTGAGCCCTATTTATAGAACGCAAGGCCCTATTGTGAGATCATTGTGTGATTACCACTCTTGGACTCTTGGCCAGTAGGTTGATGTGTCCGTACAATAGGATATTGTGCATTGGTGCTATGGGATGCCAATCTCGCGGATAAGATGAACTAATAGTTATGATTGAGAAACTCCCGTGGCTCAAGGATATTGCTTGATATATTCCATCGAGCCCAAATTTGCTCTTGACCATAGGACTAAATGATCTCGTTGGACCGTTTATCCTAAATATTTGGTTAAGTGGAAGAACCACATGGAGGGGGAGGCTACTTGGGAGTTGGTACATTCATTGAAGAACCATTTTTCTCACTTCATTCTTGAGGATATTGCTGAGGACAACAATTGTTCAAAAGGGCAAAAGTGTTACATGATGGGCGCTAGTATGATTGGTCATAGTGGTCATGAAGTGACGTAGTGTGAAAGCAGTAAGGGCGTTTCGGAGTTAAGGTAGCTGAGTCCTATTTATAGGAATCAAGGCCCTATTGTGAGACCATTATGTGATCACCACTCTTGGGCAATTGAGTCCTATTTAGACTACTCAAGGCCCTATTGTGAGATCACCACTCTTGGACTCTTGGCTTGTAGGTTGACATGTCCGTATAGTAGGATAGTGTGGATTGGTGCTATGGGATGCCAATCCATGGGATGTGGTCTTGACCCAAAGTGATGCTAGCTCCCAAGCTCGGAGGTAAGCCCATTTGGCTCTACGACTACGAGGTGAGTGTGATGTCTAGTCTCTTTCTATTCATGGATATAGCTTATGTCATGTCTCTTGTGCAGGTTGTAGGTAGGCATTTCAATGGGCATGGGCCTAGGGCCATGCTCATTAAGAAGGACATCATCCATGCCCCTAGAGCCAAGCTCATCATCGGAGAAGGCATGCTTGGCAAACTGTAACTTTAAAGTTTCCCAGTAAGGATCCATTAGTAAGAAGAAGCGCACGAACCTAGGGTAATCGGGACTTATTAGAGGATATGCACAGTCTAGTGCTTAGCTCATTAATAAGGAGGGTATGTACCCTCATTGTGAATGAGGATATGCATGGCTATAGGACCAAGAATATCATGTAATAGGATATGCATGCCTAGCTCAAAGACAAGTTTGGTTCTAGAGTTAATTTGTGTTTTTGAAGTTCCAATTGGCCTTCCCAAGGCAAAGCTCATATTATCTCGAAAGACCTAAGGCAAAAAACAAAGTACAAAAGATCTTGTAAAGGACTACTTAGTACATCATAAATACAAGGGTTGAGTAAATGACTAATCTAGTAGGCTATAATAAGAGAACGCATGCTTCTTTTTTAAGTTTCTCGCCATGAGAATTGGGGTCAATCTTAGTAGCATAGAGAGCAAGCTACCATACAAATAGCAGACAACTTAGTAACATAGAGGGCAAACCCTAAGGTAGAACTCATTAGCAACGAGGAAAAGCTTGGTCACAAGACCAAGCTGTGTTCTTGGGCATCCAATCTTGGTTGAGAGCTAGGCTCATTAACTGCAAAGGCATTCCAAGCCCAAGTTTCTAGCATATCCATAGGAGAATCCTTTGAAGTAGATTGGGAAGGGTTAATGCACATGTTCAAGCCACCCATAAGAAAGCCCAGTCTACCCAAAGACAAAGAATCATGAACTTGATTCCACAAGGCTTGACAATGTGACGAGGCATTGTGCACATAAAGTCCAACCAACCACAAAACCTCTCCCTCAAAAACAATTTCCACCACTATAAAGTAGCCATATACATCTTTCTTAATAAGTAATGGCTGAAGCTTCTCATGCATCACCATAAGGACACCCCAATAGTGCATTGCTTTGCTACCAACACAAAAAAGACAAAAACCATAACAATCCCAAATGTGACCAGTATCATCATGACTTTTGTGCTCAACAACATACAACACATCCCAACAATTCTCATGCAAAATGCGCTCCATGTTTGTTGCTTACAGTAGGAATAAATCCAACGAAGATTCCAAGTGGCAATCCGCATGACTAAAAACGGAATCAAGGACGAGGTTGCTCATGCCTTGCTTGAACTTTATCCACCAAGGCCTCCAGAATTCCGTCATCCAAGCAATGTGCCAAACCACAAAAGCATTTTGTCTTGGACGAGCTATATCCATTCATTCAGGCTGAACGAGTGTATCTACAATCCCACAAGGTGATGACCTTACATGACAATCAAAGGCAAGTGTGCCGGCAAGCTGTTGGGATGTTTAGTAGATGCAGTAGCAGCTCTCACTCTACTTGGAGCAGGGGGGAGAAGCATCCAAAGAGCTTTATCATATGTGGATACATCCTTCGTTCACGCATATGTGGATAAGGAGTTTGGGGAATTGGAGTATTGAACTTGTGATGGCCAAAGGTCCACAATTTTGTTCATTTTGGAACGAACCTTTGTCCGACCTTTGTCCAAGCAGCTTGTAGGTGTTGACTGACCACATGAGTACATAGGTTGGTTACCCTTATCCACGGGCCTTTGTAGAGGGGTTTCACTATCCTTGGGCTCCTCTAACATATCTACATCCCCCACATGGGCAACATTTCTATCCACTTTGTTTGGACACTTGGACATAAAGTGAACCAGCTGTCCACAAGAAAAGTTGTGCGTGCAAAGGTGTCCCATTTGAGCCAAAAAAGCAATGGATGCATACTAGAGCAGTTATGCACAGCCAATTAGGCCTCTTGCGGCCAGTGTCCCACAACATACATAATTTGTTCCAATTAGGAGCACACAAGGATGGTGGCACCAAAATTGTGCCAATGGGAGCCATGGTATTCTTCAACAAAGGTCAATATAGTACTGGGCAGCTTTCAACCTCAACCCAAATGGGGCATTCATGCTGAAGCTGACATTGCAAATGTGCCATGGGCTTCATAGCACAACATGGACCAAATGATAATCGGAAAACAAAGTCAACTTTGCTAGTAGAGCATCCCACATCCAAGAAGAATGCAACAACACCTCATAAATGCCCCTACGGCCTACAAAGATTTCATCCACACAGTCAGCTTGCATCAAAGAGGCCCACCATTGACAAATACAAGCAAGCAATGGAATTCTACCCGTACAGAAAAATATGACAACCTTTTCATAACACAAATGCAGCAAGAATATCATTCTCTCTGTAAAGTCCTCAAAAGAATGCTCAAAGGACAAAAACAAATTGCTCAACACACTACACAAGTTCTGACAGAGTTACAAACCCAAGTTATAGATCTTTCGGCTAAACTTGTCAACTAGATAAGGCTTTCAACCTCTAAATAGACACATAAAGTTAATGCTTTAACTACAAGAGTTAATGCTTTCAACCTCTAAATAGACACATAAAGTTAATGCTTTAACAAATTGCTCAACACACTACACAAGTTCTGACAGATTTACAAACCCAAGTTATAGATCTTTCGGCTAAACTTGTCAACTAGATAATGCTTTCAACCTCTAAGTACAATTGAAAAATATGCCCTGATTTTTCCTCTATGTAGATGCTCTACTAGATATAGGTTCAAGTCTAACCATTGCTCCATATGAATTATTCCCTCCTAATTGTATAAAAGTCACTTGTCCTATTATTGTAGAACTCTCTAATAACAAAAAGGTGATCAAAGTATATCCTCATCTCGATTTGATCAAAGTACCTATAGAGATTCAACTAATGAAGCACATGCGCTATGATTTGCTGATTGGTACTGATATTCTCCAACATCTAGTACCATATACTTTTTGGTCAGAACATTTCCCAACATCATATTTGGGGAAAAAGGCAGACATTCCTCTCCTCCCAAAAATTGGTCGCAGTATATATTCTATTGCCAAACTTCCTGCTACACAAAAGACAGCCTCCTGAGAACAAGGGATTCAAAATGAGAAACAGAAATATGCTAAAGAGATTTTGAAAGTCACAAATCATCTGAAGACATTCATGCATGAAGATCCGTAGATGTACAAAGAAAAAAGAGTTTCCTTTGCCATTCCACTGCCTCTCATACCTAATGCCGTGCCAACTAAAGTTGTTCATTCTGGCATGAAAGAAGAAGACTTAATCCTATGCAAACAGGAAATTCAGACTCTATTGGATAAAGGCCTGATTGAACCCACAACATCTCCTTGGGCGTGTCAAGCTTTTTAGGTAAACAAACACTCTGAGCAAAAAAGAGGACGCAAACGAATGGTGATCAATTATAAGCCTTTGAATGCTTGTTTAATTGGTCATAGTCATCCCATTCCATTGAAAGACATGTTGATTAAGAAATTGAAAAAAGCTAATATTTTTAGTAAATTTGATCTTAAATCAAGATTTTGGCAATTGCCTCTCAAAAAAGAAGATAGATATAAAACTGGGTTTTGTGTCCCTCAAGGGCACTACCACTGGACAATCCTACCGTTTGGAATCAAGACAACTCTAACTTATTTTCAAGCATGGACAGATTCAATATTCTCCAAGCTCTCTTTTTGCTTGGTCTACATAGATGACATTCTAGTTTTCTCAGAAACCATTAAAGACAATATTGAGCATCTTCATCAATTTGCTAAGGCTGTTGAAGATGCAAGAATGGTGCTCTCACCAACAAAATCTATTATGTTTTTCTTTTGCAAGTAAAACGTGGCTGATTATATTACTCAAAAAAACTGATTACAACAGAATGATCATGCTCGGCAGACTAGTTGGAGCTGGTGCAAAGTCATAAATACATCATGTGTACAAGCCTCTCAAGAGGTTTTTTTTTGGGGTGGGGTGGGGGGGGGGGGGGGGGGGGGGGGGGGGGCGGGGGGGTGGTGTTGTATCGCCATTTGGGGCTGCCTGCCTGCATCATGAAGAACAGGTCCTGGCCATCCCAGGTGCACATGAATTGAAAACGGAGCTCCTGACGAGCTTGATACTCGCCCTGAACCTGGTCCCATCGGCCGCGGAGGGAGTGGATGATGGAGGTCTAGAGCTCTGCCAAACTCACTTGTACTGAAAGGCTCTCCCCGCCAAAAACCTCTTGGCAACGTGCCTTCCAAATGTGCCATCCAGTAAGACTCCCTACGATCTCCCATACCTCAAAGCGGTTTGTTGTGGGCTCCAGTACTTGGCGGATGGGTAGAGCCTCCAAGCCGACCACTGCACACGACCCAGCCTCAATGATGAAGATCGTGTCCTGCATCCCGGCCTCATACAAAAGGTGACGGCCCTGGCGCTCACTGCCTGCCAGCAGAAATATCTCCACGAGATACATCCAAGGCTGAGTGCCAGACTGCAAAGAATGCGGCATGCTCCTCTCCACATGAGCTATGCTGCCTCACACGACCAAAGGTAGAGCGTTGGAGTATTCAAAAATTGTTGTGTGTAGCATTTATACCCTCCATCCTTCTGCATCTAGGCTAGCCAACTCCCCACTGCCAAGCCTCCATGTGCCAAAAGCCATAAGAAATACAATACCCTCCTCGGCCTGCAGCTGTCCCATAGGCGGCGCAAAAAAGTCCGACGAAAGGCATCCATGATTCTGTGCTTTTCCCAATATCTGCTACGCGAAGGTCCCTAGTCCATGTCCTCCTGGATCAGTACATGTCTACCAATCCTGGCTATGTACTCCAAGAAACTTGGTGGCTTCTTGGCGACTATAGTGGCCAGCCTTTTTGTCATGCCAAAAAGAGGTATCAAAAGGCCTATCTTGTTGCTATGAAGAAGGAAGAAGAAGATCATGAAGGTGAAGCAGAAGAAAATGAAGACCATCAGGAGTAGAAGGACAAGCCTCACCAGTCGTTCTACTCACTACTCTGATAGACTTTTTTGAAGCCTTGTATAACCTTGTCCTAATGTTCCTTTCATAAGCTTGTAAAACTCCTCATGTAGCCTATGCACCATAGCCTCTACACACTTAGTTAGGCCTTTTAATAGCCCTTGGATGACTGCCATGTTTGGGTGTACCCACACTTAGCAGGATGCTTTGTTTTCCCTGCAACAGCCTTTGGAGGGTTCCACTCCAACTCATCAAGTGGCTTGCTCTCCCATATCTAGAGGTGCCATTCCCGAAACTCCTCCCTGAACACATAAGGGTCCCGACGCCAGGTCTTCCCCTGAAGGCCAACCACACGAATCCTCCTCCACGGAAGAACAATAATCTCCTCATCCTGTTGTCCTCTATCAAGCAACAGACACCCCCCCTTCTGCATTGTGAAAAGAGTCCTGTATGGGGCTCCGCCTACTCTACCTGCCACCTCTACGGGGATACCTGTTGGTGAAAATCTAGCGGCCCATACCTCCCTAGGCCCTACTGACCCTCGTATCAGGGGGTCAAGCCACTCCTGAGGTATTGCTACATCTATCTCCCTTCTCCTCGACTCAACTCTTCTCTGACAACATGATGTCTACTGCAACACCTCCTAGTCCACCATCCTGTACAGCTCCTACCATGTCCTGATGGTACGAGCAAAGGCCAGTCTCCCAACCAGCCCACATGATGTGGGGGCACTCGCCAATCTGTATCCCATCCTGATCTTTGACCTAGGGGTTCTAGATCACCGGCTGGCAGTCTATCTCCTCTTGGCAACCTAGGGGGCTCCGAATTAGAGCCTTATGGAGGCCCTGCCACATATGAAGTAGGCTACAGAGGAAGGAGGACTTGAGGGGCGTGATTAGGGCCATTGTGAAGATCCATCTCAAGGACGGCTTCCAATCATAGCCAAGCCTCGGTCTACAATCCTGGAGACCCTCTTGAAGTAGGACCTTCCAAATCTGCACTCCTAGTGTGAGACTGCGGACTACTAGCTTGCCCAAAAGGGCTAAGCTCTGATACTCTCGGTCTATGATCCCAAGCCCTCCCTTTGACGAATGTTGGATGATGGTCGCCCATGCTACCTTGGCCTGAGAGTCCCTGTAACCGTTTGATGCGGCCTAAAGAAAATTCCGCACTAGGCGGTGAAGTTGAATTACATAGGACGAGGAAAAGTACCAACATGAGGCGATGTACCAAGCCGTCGCTAGGAGGACCTGGTTGACCGCCAGGGCTTGGCCCGCTAGGGAAAGGCGGACAATACTCTAGTAGGTTAGCTTTGCCTAAAAGAGTTGAGGACTAGAAAAAACTGCTGGGTAGAAGTGATGTCGAGTCCCACCTGGAACCCTAGGTAACAGACGGTCTGCCCTCTGCATGCCCATCTAAATCCCAAGTGGGCGCCCCACTCCGTGCTAGAGTTCAGGTCCGTAAGGAAACCAACCGAATTTCGCTAGTTGATTTTCGCTCCCGCTGTAGTGCAAAATACCTTGAGAGCTAGTCTCGCTCTCTCGAGCATCAACTTATCGTCCTCTATGTAGAATGTTGTATCATTTGCATATTTTGAGTCTAGCAGCTCCATCTCCACTCTCACTAGATGTCAAAGGCCACATAACCTGCTCACACGTGACCTGAGGAAGTGAGACATCGTCTTTGCAAAGAGTAGGAACAGATATGGGGCTAGAGGACAGCCCTGTCGCGGACCGATCTCTCCAGCCGAAACTCCTTCCCCCTCTTGCCACCTATGAGAACCATACTGGTAGCCGATCTATAAAGTGCAAAGACTCGGGGATCCATGCCTGGGGGAAGCCCAACCTCACCATGGTGCCCTCTAAGAAGTCCCAGTCAACCGTGTCATAGGCTTTCTCAAAGTCCAGGAGTACTACAACGAATCCTTGACCACTGTGTTGGGTCCACTCTGTCACCTCAAAGAAGGTGAAGACATTATCTAGGATGCTTCTATCTTGGACAAAACCTGTTTGTGTGTCATGAATGATATCTGGAAGCACAGGGCCTATCCTCTAGGCCGGCGAGGGTTGCTCGTGCGTGCGCCTCCTGTGCGTGGAGAGTGGAATCCGCTGGTGCCTCCTGGAGTGTCTCTGCGTGGTTGCTAGGTCTCGTCCCAGTGCTCTCTCCTCCTCCTAGCTCTGCTTCTTGGCCTGTAGGGATGCCTCCTGGCAGATATTGCTCAACTCAACTACAACCTTTGCAACCTCCTCTGCGATCTAGTCCCTTTTGTCCCACTCCCTAGTCCAAAGCTACTCAATCTGTCTCTTTACCTCTTCCCTCTTGTAGATTGAGTTAAGGTTCCGACAAGATCGTGTGTCTAGGGCAGAGGTTGGGGCATCAAGTGTCAGGAGAACCAGGAAGTGATCAAACAAAGTTGTGCCAACCAACTGGCCTACCTAGCCTCCGCGAGAGCATCCCCACTCTCCCACATAAAACTTGTCTAGCCACTCCAGCAAAACTTCGCCCAGCCGCCTGTATCCCCAAGAGAAATCCAACGACCTCTCCCTCATGTGAAAAGCTGGGTCTCTCCAAGCATCATGTGCTCCTACTGCAAGGAGGAAGACCTCCCATGCTTCTTGCTCCTCCCAGCCATACCCTGGTAGTTTCTGCCTCTGCCCTGCTGGTCCTCTAAGGCCTCTAGCTTGTTGAAGTCTCCTCCAACAATCCAAGAGTCCACCTCTGGGAGTCCTACTACGACCTCCACCCAGAACCTACTGCATGCCGTAACGTCAATAGGGGCATAGACATTGAGGAATCCAAGGCACGAGTCCCCAATATCCAATCTCATCCATAGAATCCTCCTTGCCACAATCATCCCGTCGTCATGTACATAGGCGATGAGGTTCGGGCCAATAGAGGTGCATACGCCTTCATTCCTAAAGAAGAAGAGCTATGGGACATGCGGATACGCTTTCCTGCAAGTCTCGACGGTGAACTCCATTCCCCCATGGTGGCCCTTGGGTGGACCATGGGGATGATAGATGCTCCTGGTGGTACCACTAGGGCATGTATCAACTGGGTTGAGAGGCATGACTCTGTACACTGGTAGAAACGGGCTGCCTGTGCCAAGGGCCACTCGATCACATCCATTGGTGCTCTCCACTGTGGAGGGGCTCGAAAGATAATGCTCAGATATGGGACCTCTGCACTAGCCCACCAGTTAATGTCCATCATGCAACCTGGCCTCTGTTGGGATAATCCTCCTATCCACTGGGAGATGTGGTCTGCCACCTGACTCTTCACCTCCTTCTCTATCTGTGTCATCGTCTAGTCTCTTGTATGAGAGTTCTGAAGTAAGAAAGCATAGTTTGGTCCATCCGGTGGTCCTAGTAGATGGACCTTGCCGCTCCTCGACTTGCATACCACGAAGATCCCCACCTCTAGAGGTAGTGGGAACTCTCTGCACTCTGCAACTCTCAGGTAGGACCACAAACCACTGCGAAAGAACTCCTGTGGTAGCACCTACGCCTGTCTTGGGAAAGTGTGATGGGCAATAGGGATAGATGAGCTGGTGGCTATGTGGGAAGGGGGGCGGCTAGGCTGCTGTTGAGTGGAGGATGTCAGTGTATGGGACTCCTCAACTGGTGTTTGGGGGGGGGGGGCACCTATACTGGGTGGAGATCAGGGGGATTGATTGGCGGGGGAGATGGTGGGGAGGGGGAAGATCGAGCGAATGTGGGGTGGTCGGAGGCACGATGCAGATGTGGGGGGGAGGGGGGCCGGTGGCTCTCTCGGGGGGGGGGGGGGGACTGTGGGCTAGGGTCAAGGGGGGAACCGTGGGGAGGAGGGGGGGGGGGGGGGGGGCATGTTGGGGCTGTGGGCCCTCGGGCGAGGTAGCTTGCGATGCCTCCATGGGGGGGTGGATGTGGAGGCTTGTGGTCTTTTTGGGTGGGACAAGGAGAGGGGGGGCTGCGGGGTGCTTTGCCGGTGGGGCGACGCTCACCCTCCTGCTCCCTGTTGCCATGGCTGTGTTTGAGGGGCTGATTGTGGCTCCCCCTGCCGTCTCCCTCTCTGTCATCTCTGGACCCGTGTAAAACCGTCAGTGACCACCTGTGGGCTTGGTGGCGGAGCTATCTTGTCTCCGAAGCACGTGCAATCTGCTACCTGATGCCCAAAGTCATGGCAACGTAGGCACTACCCCGACTGCTTGATCACAATAACCTGCTACCTAAAAGAGTGTCCACCTGCCTCAATTTGCAGAAACTATGGTATATTCCTTGTATCTTTCACTGCCACTCGTATCTTTGGTACTCCTGCGGACGTCACTGCATCTGCGAAGGAGGCGGGAAGGACAGTGCCGAAGAGCCGTCCAAAGTCCTCCAGTAACTAGCGATACTCTACTATCACTCCAGGGAAGAGTAGGGTGACTGGATGTCTAAGAAACCTGCTATGGAGCGCGAATGCCTCCACAGTGAAGCCATTGTACCAGGAAACCATGTAGATGACTCCCTTCGTGGAAGCATAGGGTAAGCTATCCACTAGCTCACGGACTGCGCCTGCCGAGGTGAGTCATACCATGAAGATCCCTTGACCCATGAGAACTGCCTCTGCGATCTGCGTTGTGCCAATGTGCAATGTGGAGTGAAGTCAATTCCGAAGCCGAGCCCTAGATGGAGAGTGTCCTACGACCTGACCAAAGATCATTGTTTCTTTCAGCTCTAGCTCTATGGCACGGACGGCTAAGAGCTGTTCCTTAGAGAGGAGGATGCACAAGGTGTTTGATTAGGGGACACTCATAGATTGCACCAGCTTCTAACCAGAGGTTTCCATTGCGTGTCCTTGCTGAGAACCTACCAATCACGGTGTTGTGCTACCAGGGGGGAGGGGAGGGAGTTGGTACAGAGGGAGGGAACAATTGGAGGGGAGGAGAAAGGGGGGGGATGGCAAGGAGGGGGAAAATGTTGTTTTCTGATAGTGGGGGAGGCGCTGGGACCCCCCCCCCCCAACTTAACACCGACTCACCACGGGCATAGCGCAAGAGGTGGGTCTGCCGGATGGAGCTGGGGCCATAGGGTAGAAGAGGCGGGGGGATCAGGCGGAGAAGAGAGGGGGGTCAAGCGGAGGAGGCGGGGGATCAAGCAGGGGGAGGAGCTGGCGTGGAGGAGTAGGCGGTGGATCAGATAGGGGAGGAGGAGGGGGATTCAAGCGAAGGAGGCGGGTGATCACGCAGGGGGGACCAGGCGAAGAAGGGAGACAACAAGTGGGGGTGGAGAGGCGTGGCAGCACCGGGGAGGGGGGGTGATCAGAAGTAGCACTCCACAGGGGTAGGAGCACCACAGGGGAGGGGGGAGTTGAACGGGAGAGCAACGCGCCACGGGATAGTGGCAAGAACGCGCTGGTTCGATGGCGCGGGGGGAGGGGGGGGGGGAGCAGCGCGGTGTGGCGCGTCGATAAGAGCCAATCCAACATTGGATAGCAAGATGGTTCCATACCATCAAAAAATCTATTATGTTTACTTCTTAACAACTTGATGAGTTGACCACCATTAAGCATTTACAATAACTTCTTGGGTGCCTTAATTGGCTAAACTTTGCAACCCCTAATTTAGCGGTCTACTCGAAAGATTTATATCCCTTGCTCAAAAAAGAACGGTTCCAATGGAAACCTATACATACCCTAGCTATACAAAATATAAAGAATCTTATCTGTCATCTTCCACCCCTTCGACTACCTATTGGCCTTCCTCCCATCCTTTATACGAATGCTTCAAATTCCGGATGGGGTGCATATTTGTGTGAAGAAGACAATTCCATTTCACCACCAGCATTGTATATTTGTCGCTATGCCTCGGGTATCTTCAACCAGACACAACAAAATTACATGTCGTACCAAAGGGAGATCTTGGCCATGATTAAAGCAATCAAAGTTTTTCGCATCTTTTTGGAAATTATCCCTTTTACTATTTGGACAAATTTACAACATGTGCCAAGGTACCTGACAAAAAAGGCTCCAAATGAAATCGGCAATAAAAGACTTTTTCGGTGGTCCCTATTTATTGATGCTCTTGACATCACTTTTCAACATATTCCTGGCGTACAAAATACTGTAGCAGACCTTTTATCACACCAACCACTTTGAATACTTTTTGTACAAGTAATCCATGCACACTAACTGCTTTTTCCACATGCACCAGATGGCACGCACTAACACTCCACTCAAGAACAATGATTATTTTCACTCTCCACAATCCTATATAAACTCCCCTTATGTCTCAATTGAGAACATGCATCCAGAACATCTCAAGCTGTGTATACTCTCTCAATAGCCTTGTATCAAGCTTTGTTTTCAAGCAAGTTTGCTAATATATGGTGATATTGCTCACACTTGATCAAGATCTCTGAGTATTCTATGTTTGTTCTCGTCTTTGCCCGTTTCCGTTGCCGCACTCTATGTTTGGCATTAGAGGAGTTTAAAACATTTCAAACGGAGCGAAGTAAGGTTGTTAGTGATAGTATGAGGTTTTGATCGTTTTAAGGTTCTAGGCTGTATCGCCGTTGTATGCCATTTGAGCGTTTATTCTCTTCGTCCCATAAATCCTTCATGGCTTCCTCCAAGACTGGTGCTAATGTTTTCAGCTCTGCATTCAAGACACTATCTGAGTACAGCCTTAGTATCCACATTAGAATCCACGACATCTTCCTCAACCTTCTCCGAGGCACTAAAAAGATTTTGGTGGATATCATCACCCGACAAAGTGTTCACAAATTCAAGCAAGTGCTCTCAATCCAACCCTTGGCATTCCTCAAAGACATTGGCTGCTTACACATAAGTGTGGATGGGAGTATGCACCGGCATGGAAGCTGCCATGAATCCATAGCTTCTTCCAAGGCATGTTTAGGATGTTTGCCTACTGGCTGATTATCCAAAAGGGGTATTATTTCGTCCATACAAGGAACCATTTCCTCTTCATCGTCGGCCATAAGATCCGGAGCAAGGGTAGCCTCTATTCGGTCCATCAACATAGTATCAGGGCCAGCCATGTTTGCTTATTCTCCTTCTTATTTCTCTTTGCTGTCTCTTTCAGTTCATTGCCTTGTGGTCTCACGGGTCAGCTGCAGATTATGCAGGTCTTCCATGGTGCAAGATACACAATCCTGTCAGGCAAGAAACGCTGCAGACAGGGTAGAGTGGACAAATGCACAGAACAGGCAGGGCGATGGGCTGCAGCCGCCCTCTAGGCTCTTGGTCAGGCCCACAGGCCCTGAAAGTACAGCTCAGAAAGCAGGTGCCAGGAGTAGGCGCTTAGTCAGCACTCTGTGTGTGTGTGTGTGTGTACCAGTTCCTGTGTGCTGCAGGGGCTTCAGGATACACAGCAGGCAAGCATGCACTGCAGGGGCCGGCAGGTGAGGATGCAGAGCTGCAGGTACGGATTGCAGAGACGGCAATGCCTTGTTTTCAGTTTGTGTGCTTTCTCTCTTTGTGTTTGTCTTAGACAATGCCTGCTGCTGCACAAAGCAGGCACAGGGCAGCAGGTGGTTGTGCAAGGAAGTGGCGGGCAGGAACATGCAGGCAAAGGTGTGCATAAGCAGGGCAGGGATCAAGTCAGCAAGGTCAGGAACCAGCACACTGGCATCTCTGCAACTCTCTCTCTCTCTCTCTCTCTCTCTCTCTCTCTCTCTCTCAGTTGTGCACCTCCTCACATCAGCTAGAGATTGAGACTGGCAGATATAGATCCATCCCACCAGAGGAGCGCATATGCCAGATATGTCAGTTAGAGCCAGAGACAAAGGAGTATTATATTTGCCATTGCCCAGAGTATTATGAGATCCGTGGCCGTTTCCACTGTCTCTTTAGAGACGGATTTGGACCACTATCCAGAGTCATGGATTTTACCGATCAGCAATGTCTTAGCCTCTTTCTCCTTGAGATATCACGGCTTCGTGACATGCACCTCAAGATTACATATGCTCTAGGGCACCGAGTCATGGATTTTACCGATCAGCAATGTCTTGGCCTCTTTCTCCTTGAGATATGACAGCTTCGTGACATACACCTCAGGAGTACATATGCTCCAGGACACCGAGGCCCTTTACAGAGGCAGCTCACAGACTTCTTTGCAAAGGAGACTCAAGAGACTTCAGTACACTTACAACCCGGTCCACTTGAGAGACTCTCTCATTGCTACAGTACACACACAAACAAGGAAACTGATTGATCGGGCCGTTCAGCTTAGCCAATCCATATGTCCTAGGCCTCGACATAGACACCGATGACACCTTCATAGGCAGATACAGGGGATTATTGCTCGGGCTAGAGCTAGGCCCTCCATACCCACATGAGATTGTACCATCTCGAGCTCATTGTAACTAGATAGAGCTCTATGTTTTACACATAGCCATAGTTAGTTTCCTTTCTTATTTTTCTTTGTGCTACATATTTTGCCCAGACAGTTATACCATTATACACATGATTGTAACTCATGGTCTCATAGGTCATTTTGGCCTTCGTAGATGTTAATATATCATTTCATTTCATTTCTGTGTGTGTGTGTGTGCACACACACACATACACATGCAAAGACCAAATAATTCATTTTATTTGACTTTTTGTTGATATTTGTACTTTTCATTTGATATGCATCTCATATTTTAAGCATATCATAGGCCTTTATGGCCTTTTGCATATATTTACATACCTTGATCTCTTTTATTCTTTTCCTCTCTCAAATTGAGAACAAATAAAAAGTGATACATATAAAGATGTTTCATGTCTATGTTGCACTTTTTCTATACCCACTATTTTCATAGGAACAACTGTTCAAATCTTATTTGTACAAATAATATTAATTATTCATCCAAACAAATTCCTTTAATTATTGGCTTAATATCCGTTTGTGCTTTTTTTTTTTTTTTAAATGAACGTGTTAATGCAGTTTACAGTGACTGCCTGTATTACTCACATCCCTAGACAGTCAACACTATGATCCAGCACGCCATATTGAACATGGAGAAAGATAATGAAGTCGCTATCCCAGGAGGGTTTCTTTCAAAGGGTCACATATTTTGTATGACTGAGAAATATTGTATTAAGAGCACCTCATGAAATATCATTCTTCTCGAGTAAATCATGATAACTTACTGCATGCAACCTTCAACCAAGATAGTGGCATAGTGTCTCACACCATCTAGATGCTAAGTTTCTTCTTTGTTTTCCTTCCTCATGCAATGAATTACAAATGAATCATTTGTGCAAGGAACAAACAAAGAATACCTTCAAGGAGTAACTCTGAAATATTTCCTTCTTGCAGAGCTTCAACCATTGTTAGAGGAACCCATGCTCCTATGCAATTTTCACGAACATCCAGGACCTTAAGTGTCCTGTATCCTCCGATATGTTACAAACGGGATAGTGATCACTTTGCAGCAAAAGTTCCCAGAAGTACTTGAGAGAGAATCTTTTAACAACCTGGCGAAAGGAAGAGCCATAGCAATGGCAGCAAAGCCTTGTGTGCCTATGTTGTTGTTAGCAAGATGTAGAACCTGAATTCTTTGGAAAAACAAAAGCGTAGGAGATATAGACCATTATGATTCCAAAACATGAATGTAAATCAATACAGACCTTTTTAATTTCCAAACTACTATCCAATTACAGAAAATTGCAGCAGTGAAAACTTCTTCACTTTTATGACTCAAAACCTTTCTTATGTGGGAGATAAAACACTGTAGATAGTCATAATACATTGAATAGGCCTACCCTTTATGTCGTGCAAGGCCAATGCTTAGACAGGCTGCTCCTTCTGCTTGTATGCCAGCTTCACTACACATGATAAAACCAACAAAGTCTTTGGAAACATTTCCCTTTCACAAAGGGATCAACACTTTTGGTGAACTGTATAAAATTATCATATGCACAATTTGATAGTAATAAGAAACTTCAAGACATGATATACTATTCACCATGCTCACTCAAGTTTGAAGAGGAATCACCTTATGTCAAGATGTTGCAGTAGTGGCAGAGACTCCAGCAAGTCCCCAAGTTTTGAGCAGGGCAAGACACCATCCTTTGAAGGATTTCCTAGTGGTAGCTTCACTAGACCTGAAGAACCATGAGATACCATCAAATTTACTAAAACAGACATACAATGAACAGAGACTGCTCGAAACACTAGCCTAGAAGACACACGTGCACAGTTATCAACCCCTAAGGTCCCATGACATTATGAACTGAAAGAGTTTGATGTATTCTCTAGCTCTTAGCTGTTATATTTTCACATAATTGATATCTAGTGAGTATTAAACAAAAGCAGAGAACAAAATGCGATTGTAACTTCATCCATAATTACACAACAAAGATCAGTGGAATCACATATTTAACACTGGCTTCCTTCTATCACTTCCTATTTGGCATTCTCTAGGTCATGCATTTCATGAGGAGATGGGAGCCTAGCAAGGGCAGGTGGCTTGGGATGCCAATTTGTAGACCTGGAGAAGGCTTGGAGATCATGGAGACATACAGTTAGACTAGAGCCTTATTGGTTAAGCTCACTGTCAAGGGTCTCCTTCCAGGTGAGGAGCCATGGAAGAATCTTTTACTATGGAGCTTCAGTCTATCACATCTACATGCTGCCTTCAACAGCTACCAATGACAACAGTTAAAGAGAAGAGGAGCAAGCATATAACTTCAATCACTATTTTCAATTAGAGTTGGGTCACACTCTTGGGCAAAGCACTTATCTATCATCAGGGAGGTTCTCCATGCATGTCGCTTTCTTGCTGGGAGATTAGCCTTCAGTTCAAGAGCTGCAGCATGAGATCCAAAGGCAAAGACTACAAGTCCTCAGAGGTGCAAGAGTTATAATAGAGACTCCGATAGAGGGAATCCCTCCTGAATGAGTACATATACAAGCACTTCTAAGACCCCAATTGGTCTCTTCTCTAAAGAGGAAATCCTCCTTCGCAACTAGCAGAGACAAATGATTTCTCTTTCACAATGGAGGATTATTGTTAGAGACAAGACTTGGACCAAATAGATCTCACAAGGTGCGCTTGATAGACAGATAGAGACACTAGGCTCAGCAAAAAAGACCCCTTCAAATGTTACAGTGGGATCTCGGAAAGTGGGTTTTGAGGAACCCATTGCAAGGATAAACCATGCGATGTGGCCTTCTTCGGCAACACAACCAATTTGGACAGGAGAATTTGGATCAGTAGGATTAGAGCACAGATAGTAGCCCCTCCTCATCGGCACAAACAAGGCATCTCTGTTCATTAGGGTTCTCTAACCTGATGATTAGGGCTTCAAACATTAGGCATTACAGTTTGCTGTGTCTTACCCTGATACACATGTGCAGGTCACACAGACAACCTGTCAGCAGTACAGCTGTCTTCAAACAGGCACAATTTGTCTTCCGGATTTCACACTAACAAGTGCAACCTTCAGGCAGTGTTCAGCCTTTATATGGAAGATACAGGGTTCAGACCACAGTACAGACAGCCATGGCAAAGCTCTGAGGCACAGTTTGTTTTTTACCTGCTGCAGTCCTGCACACAGCTGGGCAGAGACTCCATCACGCAGAGAGAGAGAGAGAGAGAGAGAGAGAGAGAGAGGTGCTAGAGATGATAGCAAGAGAGAGAATGGTGATGGTGAATCTGCTCGTGACCTGAGGTTTCTGGTACGGCCACTTTCCCTGGTTGTCCAGGACAGGGGGTTCAGCTGCCCTGGTTGCCAGCCTGCCTGAGGCTCTGCTTACTGCAGCATGCAGGCTCAGCTCTTCTGAGACAGATTGCAGTCGTGTTGCTGCAGCCATGCTATAACCTGGATCTGCAGTTGCACAGAACCTGCAGAGAGAGACAGAGAGGTGTGTGTCGGCCTGCAGAGAACTTTAAGGGCAGACCTGCGCAGCCCTTAACAGTACTGCTGTTCTCAGTTTGGGCTCTCAGAACTGAAGGGCTCTGACACAGCAGACAGAAATCTGTGCTTCAGTTTGTGTGCCCTCAGCAGTGAGAGAGACGCGCGTGCACAGATTGAGTCCAGCAAGAGAGAGAGAGAGAGAGAGAGAGAGAGAGAGAGAGAGAGAGAGATTTCTGTTATGGCAAAGATGCAGATGTCAAATGGTATTGATGTGGCTTTCCTCGACCAGCATATAGGGCAGGGGGATGATAAAGGCTTGGTGGAATCGGATGGTGACTCGTTGGCTGAGGATTCTGAGCAGTTGATGGATGGGGATGAGATGGGTAAACGTCGTAAGATGTCGGTTGATGAACCGGTATTATATGCTCTGAATTTGCCTCAGCAAGATGTTCATGCTTCATGCTCGCAGACTAATGGCTCTCTTCAGTTTATGCTTGCCGCTGCCAACAATCTTATGTCGGATTATGTTCATGCTAATGAGGGTAAAGCAAGCTCTTTACCGGAAGGGAATCAAGTGGTTATTGTCATGGGAACTGACCTGATTTTACAACAGATTGCTGCTTTCCATGAGAGAGCAGCCATCTTTTACTTTACGGGAAGGACTTCTTTGATTACTAGGATTTGTGCTTGGTTGCAGTCAATGCTTGTCAGTGTTGACGCGAGCCAAGATGATGTTTCAGGGCAAGTATAGATTCCTCTCGTTGAAGAGATTTATGATGGACCAAGAGGATTTTTTGAGGTCCTTTTTCGTTCCCTGGAAGTGCATGCTTACATCATGACACGTATTCCTTTGTTCATGGACGATCAGCTCGTACATATGGTCCCTTGGAGGCCTATGGTTGAGTTTCAGGTGGTACTTACGCAAGCATGCCCAATTTGGGTGGAGGTGGTTGATTTTCCTGCACATCTTTGGCGACTTCTTCCTTTGGTTTTGAAAACCCTTGGTGAGGTGTTGGTGGAGCCCCGGTTGTGCCTCCCACAATAGGAACAAGGCTTGTATGCTTTGGGACACAGGGAGACCTCGCCCAATCAAAATTTCTTTTGAGATCCATGGGTTGCAAATGTTGGTTTTTGAGCTTAAATGGGGCACATTTGCTGGACACTATTTTAGATGTGGCCAATTGGGCCATTTTATTTTAGAATGTGATACAAGTCCTGAGGTATTGTAGCGTTCCTTGGATCCTGGCATGGATATACAAGAGCATCATCCCCAGCAAATGGCTCAGTAGCAAGAAGTTGATCCTATGCCTCTTGTCCTGCATGGACATGATGATGGAAAGAAGGATGTCCCGCCAGTTGGCATTGAGCATGCATTGCTTTTGGTTGGTCGGAATTCGCCTCCTCATGATGATTCTTGGGTCACTGTGGTTAGACATAATGCTAGATAGGAATCTCGTTTAACTCCTGCTCACCCATCTTCACAACCTATTACTCAGATTTTTCAAAGTAGAGGTAAGGGGTCACTGTGGTTAGACGTAATGCTAGATAGGAATCTCGTTCGACTCCTGCTCACCCATCTTCACAACCTATTACTCAGACTTTTCAAAGTAGAGGTAAGGGATTTTAAATAAAACCTTTATCTTCTCGTGTTCATGTGGCTAGTGTGGATGATAAAAGGGCTTTTGATTTTACTTTGCACTTTGATGCGTGTGGGATGCTTGTGCCTTCTCGGGATGTTTTCCGTTTCTAGCAACAACAATTCCCTTCTTGTGCTTCAATTGCTAGTTTGCAAAGGGTGGATCTTGTAGATGAGGTCCGCAGTGAGATGACGAGATTTTAGGTAGCTAAAGCTATTGATGTAAAAGGGAAAGGGAAAGTGGTGATTTAGTAGTTTTTTCTTCTGTGGTTTATCATGAGACTTGCTTTATGGAATGCTAAAGACATTTCTTCGAGCAGTAAGCAGTATCGGTTGTGGAAAGTTGTGTTAGCTGAAAATTGGGATGTTTTTTGCGCTGTGGAGCATAAACAACATGCTTTGGCTGGATCTTCTTGTGTATATAAGGATTATACAGTTGTTTTTAGTGGTCGGGTACCAGATAAATCTGGAGTTATGTTGGTCCTTAGATTGTCTTTACAACCATCCTTGGTTTCTCAAGACCCTCACAAGAGATTTCTTGTTCTGGAAATCCTATATGAGGGAGAGGTTTTATGGCTAGTGGACGTATATGCTCCTTCTAATGCTCGAGAATGCCGTCATCTTTGGGATGACTTGCACTGCCTTGCCATGGCTCGTCAAGGGTTTGTTATGGGTGATTTTAATACATGTGTATCTGCGGATCAGGTGACTTCACTGCACTCGGTCATGGATGGTCCTAAGTGGTAGGCTTGGGATGCTTTGGCAATTGTATCTTTGAAACAGGACATGTGGTCTTGGATGCATCCTTCACAGTCTGGATATACTTATCGTTCACTTCACCATCCAAACACTTGGGCCAAACGTGGTAGGATCTACATTTGTCTTTTCTTCTTGCAATTATTGATATGTGGATGGAGTGACAACATATCTTGCCAAATCACTATCCTTTGGTTTTGGATTTGACCCAGAGGCCTGTTCATGCCTTTAAGGCTCTCCTTGTTCATTTGCCTCTATGTTTCAACTAATATTTTCTGCTGCAAAATCAATTTTTGGAATGTATTCAGCAATTGATTGCCTTTTTTAGCTCGAGGGTCCTATCTGGAGGGATGGAAGCATGAGCTGTTTTTAGGGATAATGCAAGAGCGTTGTCCCGATAGTATGTATTCAGCATACTTCCTCTTTACGAGCTGAATTGCAGCATGTGCAATCTTTGTTGGCCTACTAGTTGTCTCTGTATTAGTCAAGGGATAGTACTGATGACTTGCTCACATGCATTGAATGGTTGAAATGTAGAGTTCAATCTCTTCAAGAGAAAGAATATGCAAAATACAAATTGCTGGCCCAAGTGGAAGCTTTGCATGATAATAACTGTCAATCTCATCAGTTTTTTGCTCGTTTATGCCAGAAATATGCTCAAGAAAATATTGTGCGTGTGTTGGATGAGCAAGGTGTTATGGTGACTGATCCTACTTCCATCATTCAAATGTGCATTGACTTTTACAAATCTTTGTTGGGTCTACAAGAGATTCTTTCTAATGTTGTTCACTTTGCTCGTCGATACATTTGTGATTTGGTTAGTAATCACGTTAAGCCTAAATGGGTTGATTTGATGGAGGTTGATATCTCAGAGGATAAAGTGGAGGATGTGCTATCCCATTTAGCATGAAGGAAAAACCCTAGCTCGGATGGGCTTCCTAATGAGCTGTTTTCAGCACATGTTGATTAGCTTAAGAACCCATTAACTAGCCTGTGTCAGCAAGTGTGGAATTCTGGTAGGATGCCTTCTAATTGAAAGATTGTTATCATTCGGCTATTGCCTAAGGTTCCCTCTCTGACGTCTTTGCAACAATGGAGACCCATTTCTATTATGGGTTCTTTGTATAAAATCTTCTCTAAAATCATTGCCAACATCCACGGCAGTATGGTTTCATTAAAGGTCGGAATATAATGCGCAACATTTTGAATGTTCAACTGAGGATTGACTATGCCAAAGCCTCAGGAAAGTAGGTTGTTATGCTTTAGCTTGATCCTGAAAAGGCATTTGATCATGTCAATTGGTCATTCTTGTGGTAGCTAATATCCACCATGGGCTTTGGTCCTCGCATGATTTCTCTTATTGATACCATCAGTCAGGGTGTTATGGCTCAAATTACACTTGATGGAGGGATCACAACTGAAATTGCCTTGTCTCGGTCTCTTAGGCAAGGCTGCCCTCTCAGCCCTTTGCTATTTGCTTTGGTTACTCACCTGATGCTCTCATTGTTGGATAAGTCGACTAATCAAGGAGAGATAGTTGGTTTGTCTCTTCCTAGTGATGCCCAACTTTTGGATAAAACTTTGGCTAATGATTCCTTCGTGTTTCTTAAGGCTGATCACACTAATGTTAATTGGGCATTGGTTGTGTGGAATCTTTTTGTTTTAGCATCGAGACTTCATATTCATGCTTAAAAATCTACACTGCTTTCTTGTACGGAGAATGATTTGCAGGCTTTCGGTTGGCATGGAGTTATGATTTCTAAAGGAGATATAACCCGACACTTGGGTTATCCTATTGATGTGGATGTAGCTTCCTATGCCTTGCTTAATCGGATGTCATCCCATATTCATGATCGGTTCATGTACTGGAAATCTCAAGGCTGGCCTCTTCATGTGAGACTTAAAGTTGGTCAATGCATCATGATCAGTATGATCTCGTTTTTTCTGCCATTGCTTCCTTGGACTAAGAAGTCTCTTTTGGAACTGGCTTAGCCTATCCAATTCATGTTGTGGAAAAAGAAAGGCAATCGTTTGGGCTACGTGTGGATTTCGTGGCAACATGTGACTACTCCTAAAAGGATGGGGGGAGCAGCTTTATTGGATGTTAATTTGCATATGGCTGCTTTGAGACTAGCAATTTTGTAGGCATTATATATAGGGAGTCATCCTTGGTCAAATATTGCAAAAATTTTCATCGAAAAGACTGGCATCTTCCATGGTAGCACGGCTATTCAAACATCTTGGTCGCATCTACTTAATTCTACGAGGCCTATTAAGGTCTCCCAGTCTTTTCTCCTCTTTCATTTGATTGCATCCTGCTAGGAGATGTTACGTTTTGCAGTTTAGCACCCTCTTGATTCTCGTAAGGAGGAAAATTCGCTGCAAGGAAAAGTGTTGGCTACCTCCAGGTTATTGGATTGGCCTAATAAAGATTTGCAACGAGACAAGTTTAATTGGATGGCTCGTTTGGGGTTGCAAACAGTCCATGATGGTGTCATTCCTGGGTAGCTCCGTCTATATTCTTTCTTGCATATTCAGCAGCACTTTCGGGTGCCTCGAGGATATCATGACATTTGGTTGTCTATACACGATGTACTTGTGAGATTCTCTCCTGTGCTTGCTTTATAGCCATCCTCTCCCTAGCGAGGTTGGATGTTTGTGCTTCCTGATGATTTCGAGAAAAGGTCAGCTAATCAGATATATCATCAAATGGTTGAGGCCAAGAGATGGGTCACTGGAAAGGATAATACATTATGGCATATTCGGGACAACAAAAGGAAGTGGCAAGAAAGATTTATCCAACTCTGGAAGTCAAAGATTCTTTATCAGGGTAAAGTGTTCCCATGGAGGTTGCTTATTGGGGGTCTTCCAATTGGGAATGTCTTGGGTGCTCGCAAGAACTCCGCTAGTCACTATGTATTTTGCACTACATGTCATGAGACATTGCTTCATCTGTTTGTCTCTTGCCCTGTTGCTAGACAGATTTGGAGTTTTGTTTCTCGTGTGTGGTCCTCGACAACTCAATAACGGATATGAGCTCATTCGTGGATTATGGGAAGAATGACCTCTATGTCTACTTTGCATTCGGATTATTCCTACCTCTTCCATTTCCTTGGATAGACAGCTCTATGGCATATTTGGCGTACTCGGAAGCGTTTATTTTTTATTCAGTCTCAGGCATCCATGGTCATGTGGTTCGCAGTTTAGTGTTACGGCAGATCTCCTCTATGGTTTCAGCTGATTTGGTTCTTCCTAACATTGTTGCTTCCTGGCTGGATATTGTTTGCTCCACACCAGCTATCCTTTCTGTGTGATATTTGTGTGTTAGAGTCTTGGTAGCTTTTCATTTGTGTCTATTTTTTCTTAGCTGACTGATGGTCTGATGTAAATATTGCTACTTAATTCAATTATCTTCACCAAAAAAAAGGGAGAGAGAGGTGTGCAGATCTATAATACAGCAGACAGACCTGTGCCACAGCAGATAGAAAGAAAGAAAGAAAGATATATTAACGTCTACATAAGGCCAATGTGGCCTATGAGACAAAACCCAGAGTACATCCATGTCTAATGTCATCTCATCCGTAAGGTAAAGATAACATTACAAATAAGTGGGTGGCCTATGAAACAATACTAAAAATAACTATACGCTTGGGCTATACTAGGGTTGAACCATGTGTAGTGTTGTTCCATTGATAGAAAAGAAAAGGAAAGGAAAGGAGAACCAAATCTGATAGAGCCATGTACAAAAGTGTGGTGAAGACTATGGGCTGTAGTTGATCTCGAGATCTGCACATGATCTCAGCTATGATGCAGTCCCTAGCTGCTTCACTGATATGCCTGGTGGTGAGTCTTCGGTGTCTCGTGACAATGGCACTGATCCGACTATGGTGTGGCCTTCTCGAACGTAGTCCTGGTAGACGGGGTCGTCATGCTCGATGAAGGGAAATGGCTCTATCCAATGTGACTCCACGGCATGGCCTGTAAGGTGTCTAGCGAGGTGGCTCTATCTCTGCTAGGCTGGTAGTGTTAGTAGGGTCGGCTCTGTGGAAGAAGTCTGTCACTGCTCTCTGTGTGTGTCCTTCTGGATGAGCTGCCCTCCTGTCTTGTAGTAGTGCAGCTCGGTGCCTCTCAAGATTCCAGGAGGAAAAGACCTAGGCATCTTTGGTCCTCGTACTCCATGACACAATGAAGAGGTCCAAATCCATCACGGAAGAGGCAATGGTACCGTCCTCGTATGTCATAGTATATTGTGCATCTGCATATGTAGTGCTCCTCCATTTGAGGTTCTCGACCACAAAGCTGGCAAGTCCTATCTTCTGCTAGGGTATTTGTACATCTGCTTGTCTCCATCTGAACCTATGTGAGGAGGTGTGAATCTGTCCGATAGCAACCCGTACGCTATGGGAGAGATGGGTGTCCATATATGCTAGCCGAATAGTGAAACCATCATCAGAGAGACACAATAAATGACTCCTATAGAACTCCATCCTCAATCCTAGAGGGAGTGGTGGATGGATCCATGTCCTTGTTGTCTCAATCCTCAAGATATCAGCTCTGATCACCTGGTTCAGCTCTGATCGGTTGAGAGAAAGTGTAGGGCAGTCAAGGCTATAATCCAAAGGTGGAAGACGGTCAATATCCAAACCATATAGGCTCATCCAAATAGCCATCTATGAAAACCAACAGTTCTTCTCACCTCCTGCTGCTAGTTGTCTAGATGAGGTTAGTGCCAATCTAGAGTATCTATGGCGTGGAAGTTCCCATAGTCTGTGCCAAAAGGTCACTGCCCTGAGGAGTGCCTCCGTAACTATAGGTGTTGCCCCTAGCTCTGCTCTGACAATGGGATGTGGGGTGGAGCGCTTACTCCTAATCATGCGTGCTATCATCATGATCAATGGCATTTCCATGCTATCCCAACCATCATAATAATCCCTCTCTACTCCAATCTGATCAGTGAGTGGGCTAAGACACTTGTGGTACAAGCTGCAACCCCATACCTCTGCTCCATATAGTAATGTAGGTGTGACTAGGGTGTCAAACAACCAGAGTTTGGTGCGGGGCTCCTGGAACTATATGTGGGCACATTGACTCTCAAGTGCCCCTAGTGCTGCGTATCCACGTGCCAGACGTGCCTCTAATGCCCCTCTCAACAAAAAACGTGGGCCAGAGAAGGTGACTCCCAAATAGACATATTCCCTCACATGCTCCAGTATGTCTCCCCCAAATGTGAACTGGTACATAGATCTAGTCACCCATGCTGCTGAAGTATTGAAAACCATGGTTTTGGTCTTCCCAAGGTTCACTATGAGGTCTTTGTCTCTACAAAAGATGTGCAAAGCATCTAGATGGCATTGCAATCCCTCTAGTCAGAGACAGGGACAGAGAGAGAGACAAAGAGACAATAGCAAAATTGCTGGTCAAGATATTGTGTTCATCGATCAAACTGTGGCAGCCTTGGTCCGGACTCCGAGGCTGATGAAGAAGAAGAAATGATTCCATGCACGGAAGAGATGGTACCCTGTTCTGATAATCAGCCAGCTGGCAAGCATCCCAAGCATGCTTTGGAGGAAGCTCTGGCCTGCACAGAGGGTTCTACTCTGGCACATCCTGATTTTTTTTTGGGGGGAGGGGGGTGCGCGGGGGGGGAGAAACTATGCAGAATGAGGGTCTCTACCCTGCTGGTTAGAGTTTGAACCGTTAGGTATTACCGTTTGCCATGTCTTAGCCCTGATGACCATGCGTAGGTCACACAGAGAACCTGTTGGCAGTACAGCTGTCTTCAAACAGCCACAATCTGTCTTCCAGATTTCACACTAACAAGTGCAAGCTTCAGGCACTCTTCAACCTTTACATGGACAGGTGCAGGGTTCAGACAACAGTGCAGAGAGCCATGGCAAAGCTCTCAGGCAGAGTTTCTTTTTTACCTGCTGCACTCCTGCACACAGCCAGGCAGAGACTCCAGATTGACTGCAGTCCTTCACACGCGTACATGCCCCCCCACACACACACAAAGGTGTGCAGATCTGTAATAAAGCAGACAGACACTTTTATGCGCAAGCCGTCACTCATTTTACTTTTTTTGAATTGAACCTCTGTCCATGCAGGTGCTGATTGGTCACATGAGTGCATGGGTTGCTTATGCTTATCCAAGGCCCTCTCTTGAGGGGTTTTTGCCATCCTTCGGCTCCTCATCTTACATGTATGCATGCACCATAGGGCCATCATTTCTATCCACTTTATTAGGACACTCGGACATAGAACTATCCACAAGAAAAGCAATGGCCTGCTAGGTTCCCCATTTGAGCCAAAAAAGAAGTGGACACGTGCCAGAGCAGTGTACAGGGAGCCAATTAGGCCTCATGCAGGTGGTGTCCCACAACATACATAATTGATTCCGTTATGCAGCATGCAAAGTAGGTGACACCAACAAGTGCAAATGGCAGCCATGGCATCCTTCGACAAAGGCTAATATACCATTGGGCAGCCTTCAACTTGCACCCAGATGGGACATTCACACTGATACAGACATTGGAAATCCACTAGAGGCTTCCAAGGCACAACATGAACCAAGTGACGTTCAAAGGACAAAGGCAACTTTGTCAATAGAGCATCCCACATCTGAGGAGAATGCAGCATCACTTCATAAAAGTCTGTATGGCCAACAAAGATGTCGTCAACATAGTCTGCCTGAGGGCAGCCATTGATGGATTTTAGCAAGTGTCGGAATTTTGCCCATGAAAAAGCGAGATGACACCCTTCTCATAAAAGCCAGAAAATGAACACAGCACTGCCTTGGTGTCTACATTAGTATCCATGACATCCTCCTCAACCTTATCAAAAGCACGTGAAAGATTTTGGTGAACATAATCATCCAACAGTGTGTTTGCAAATACAAGCAGGCGATCCCAATCCAACTCTTGGAGTTCATTGTCATGAAGGCAATCATACGCTTGATGTGAATTGCAGATGGATGAGAGCCATGCATTGGAAAGGTCTATGAGGAGGCAGCTCGCATGATTGGGAAGCTAGCACACCTTGGTTTGGATGATGCAAAGTATCAAGAAGTCCCAGATTTATGTGAGGCAAGATGAAATGCTTATCACTTATCTATGCATGAAGCAACATATGTATTAGATCCAGAGTTCCGAGGGTGTGAACAAGAGAAGGATGATAAACTAATGCAAGGTTGGGACATAGTGCTTTCTAGATTGATTCCCATTGATACTATTGGTGAAAGATCAGCTTGGTTTTTATAGAAACAAGTTAGGAAGGTTTGGGTCAATTAATGCACAAATAGATCGGCTTAAGATTGGGGTTGCCTTGTGATGGGAAGATTATGGGGCACATACACTTGAGATTCAAACATTGGCAATGCAGATTTTGTCTCAAGGTGCCAGCTCCTCTTCCATTGAGCAACTATGGAGTGTACTTGGGCATGTTGCATCTAAAAAGCGGAATAGATTTGAGACAAAACAAGTGAATGACTTGATATTTGTCAGTGCAAACTTGCGCTTGCTTGCAGATTTTGGCTTCCCTCAAGGCAGAAAAGTTTACAGCTCTTGATGAAGAAGAGTCCTTTGATGATGAGGATGGGGAGACACCTATGTCTACACATATGGCTGATGATCAAGATGCTTTGGAACTTGCAAATGCTGATTTTGATGATGATATGGCTCTCTCAGATAATGCAGATGATAAGTCTTTTGGATAGTCTTGCTGCTAGTGGCAGCCATGTATGATCCAATGGTTACTTTGAGAGACTTTCAAATTCCAAGCTGCCATATTTTGTTAGCTACACTTATTAGTTGATGCTTCTTGACTCTTCTATGTAGCATAATCCTAGATTATCATCTATTTTGAATCTTATAAGTTATGTGCCATCTCAATTTAACCATCCTTTCATCTATGAAAAAGACTGCCATGTTTTGCAAATTATACATGTGTTTTTCAAAGAGCTTTTATGAAATATATAAATGAATAGTTTGAGATATATAAATCATGTATATAGTACAGGTTGTTCCCCTTACGTTCCCGTTTCCCTTGAGGCTTTGTTCCTGTTCCCTTAGGACCCTGCGTTCCCGTTCCTATTCCATTGCTACTATGATGCATGGCAGTTTTTCTTATCAATGACATTGGTTCTTACGCAATGTTCAGGTTAGAGGCTTTTGCCCAGCAAACAGGTTCTAGATTCGATAGCATCCTCCCTAGGAGATTTGAGAGCTTGTTGGGAGCTTTACTGCTAGTTGGTCTTCAGTAGCATGACTCCAACTTGGCAAAGATCTAGACTCCCATCATCCATTCATTCAAAGGGTGTTGGGAGTAGGTTCAGATTGACTCATGTGTCATTATCAAAACTTGGCTTCTTCCCCCAGCCTTCCAAATCACCTTGAGAGACTTTGTATATTTTTCATGTAGCTTTAGCTATGCTGAAAGCTCTTTAGAATGTCCTTCATGTTGCACAATGGCATCCCCTTGGTGGATCTGCATTCCACCTTAACTTCTTTACCCCATCCAATCAAAACCACCCTGAGAGATGTTTTACTTTGCTATTATAATTATATGCATTTGCCATGACATCACTCTCATGGTTTCTACGATAAGGTCAAGGGTGTAATGATCCTGGCAATTTACAAGGTCACAATTTATGGCAATTATGTATTCTCTAATGTACCTTTCACCTTGTTATACACTGAGGCTCTATAGTCTCAGTTTGAGCTTTCAGCTTTGTTGTCAGTTGTATTACAAAGGATATTATGATATTCCATTGATTATAGTCACATTCTGATTTATAGAATTCATTGTCTTCTGTAGGCATTAACCAACCAACCCTCCCATCCTACCTATGCTCGCCCACCCTGTTGCAAAACTCTCCTCCCTGCTTCTGACCCTCTGTCACCCTCCCCTACTCCTTTGCTGTGCAACTTGCTCCCCAACCCCCTCCCATCCCCTTTTTGTGCCAAAAAAGACTTCATCTGTAACTCATGCACATGACCATGAGACTTTGTTGAAACTTACAGAGTTTAAAAAGATTTTTGAAAGATGAAATGTATGTGAAGAACAGACTTGCATCACCATTTATGACCCACTCCCAAAAGTTTCGGCGCACCTGGGGAAGTCCACAAACAAAAAACCAGTATTGATATAGAATCTAATGACAATATATTTTCTAGAAGAACAGATTAGCAGACCAGAGATGTGAGCTGTAAATTTCACCTATAATTGACCATTATGCAGCATCACTCAACAACATAGAAATTATTGTTTAACTCTTCACAACACCTTCAACTATCACAAAATTCTGCACCCTGCTCACATCCAAATTTCCAAGCATGTTTCTGGGTATCTAGAAACATCACAAATACTATTTAATCTCCACACTTTCTCTTGTTGCACTACCAATCTCCAGCGAGACATACTATCTAGATGAAGCTGTGTTTTGGCATAGAAATCTTTTTTATTATAAAATTCTGTCCGGTAACAGTAAACAACTAGAGCCCTAACTGTTGTGCAAAACCCAAACACAGTAGTCCATATTTCTATCAGCATGCAAATGTGATTTTACTTCTGTCTTTCTACTCAACAGAAACATGCTGCACAACCAGCTGTCAGCAGGTTCTTCCAGGCCTGGTAACATATCTTGCCATTTCCTTTCCTCTCCCAGCCCCTTTGTTGTCGGCCTATCAATCTAGGCTGCAACAATCACTACCCTCTTTTTGTGGAAGCCACATGTGTCCTACCTAAAGTTAAGATATTGCCCATTCATGGTTTATTTCATACCCAAACCTCATGGTGACCATGCCTCAAAGACTGCTTGTATGATGATGGCTGCCACAAGACAAGGGCCAATATGCAAAGAGAAGTAGCCATAGTCCACTAATCAGAGACATGCACCCCTCTTCTTCCTCCATCTTATTTGGTGCAAGAACAGAACTTCCATGGCCCACTTAGAGAGAGAGAGAGAGAGAGAGAGAGAACGATTCACTCAATGCTTGTTCCAAGAGAGAGAGAGAGAGAGAGAGAGAGAGAGAGAGAGAGTGGGGGAGAGAGAGAGAGAGAGTAGGACGTGCAGGTCGCCTGCAGCGTCGCCATCGCCTGGTGCCCCGTCGTCAACGCCTGCTCGTAGCCGTTTGAAGCCGCCGTCTGGCCGTCGCCCGCAGGCCCGTCGCCTGTCCCTAAAGCCGCCGTCGCCCGCAGGCCCGTCGACGGCCTCTGCAGCCCGTCACCTGCCTCTGACGCCGTCGTCGCCCACAGGCCCATCGCCTACGGCTGAGCCCCCCACCCTGCTGCCTGTACGCCCATCGACTCCGTCCCTCGCCCTGCTTTCGCCCGCCTGAGCTGCGGGCTCTGCACCTGCGTTTCGCCCGTTCGCCCTGTGTCTTAGGGTTTCTGCTGCCAAGGCCCCTGCCCTGCGCCCTCGACTATCTCACTCTGCCGTCGACTACCAGCCCTGTGTTCCACCCTCAGGCCCCTGCACTGTTAGGGTTCCGCCCTGCCACACGCGTTCTTGGGACAGGCCACGACTGAGACTGACAAGTAAAGTTCAAGTTTCATCGGCTGTGCTTGTGGACTCCGCCCTTGGACAGCGCTGCTGTACAGAAAAGAGAGAGAGAGAGAGAGAGAGAGAGAGAGAGAGCGAGCGAGAAGACAGCACTATGGATGGCCTGGATATGGATTTTCTCGACCGGACGGTAGCAGCCCTTGGCCCTGATTCCGATGCAGAGGAGCCAGAGGATATGGTGCCATGCACGGAGGAGCTGCCTCCGGGTTCTGAACTGCCGGGTGCTGAACTGCCGCCTGCTGGCAAACGCTCCAAGCATACTTCTGATGAGCCAATGGGTCCTCAGGAACGTTCCTATGCGCAAGTGGCCTCTGATCCTGTGGATTCGCAGGAAATTGACTGGGAGCATTTGCTAGACTTTGCCAATACTCTGCTTGGCGATTATGTCCAGCATAATAATGAATCTTTTTCTGAAGCGCGAACGGATGATGTGCTGGAAGCCACGGTGGACCCCAAATCAGTCTTGCGATCCTTCTCGGTATTTTATGATCGTGCAGTTATACTTTTCTTCACTGGCAGGATCCCAGTGCTGTCGCATATTCGCCAGTGGATGCACCATTTATTGCAAGGGGAGTGTGTTGAGGAGATCTTCCTTGGACCTCGCGGCTTTTATGAGGTGCTGTTGAAATCGGAAACGCATCGAGCTGAGTTCCTGTCCAAGTTGCCACTATTCTTTGATCGCCGCTTGGTCCATGTGGTACCATGGCGCCCCATGGCCGACTTCCAGCGTCTACTTCAACGAGAATGCCCGGTATGGGTGGAAGTGGAAAATTGTCCGGCGGTCTATTGGCCAATGTTGAAGGATGCGATGGCGGTTGTGGAAACAGTGCTGGTTCCCCCAAGCCTCAGGGCAATGAACCGCAACCGTTTATGCATGTTATGGGACACGGCCAGGAAAAGGCCCGCGTGGCTTCGCCTCAATTCTTCAGGCATGCATCCTCTGCATTTTCGCTTGAAATGGGGCAACTTTGCGGGACACTGCTTTTCATGTGGTAAATTGGGGCATTTCATGGCTGAATGCCCTGAAAGGCAACCGTCTTCGGAGGATGCGCAAGTGGTGCTGCCCAAGGATGACATGGTGCTTGATGCCCCGCCCCAGGAATCCCTTCAGTCACCTCATGTCATGGATAAAGGCAAACAACAGGTCCTGGGTTTGGATTCCCGTCGCACTGACTGGATTGAGGCACGTCCAAAAAAAGGTAAAAAGTTGGATGCAGGCCTGGCGGATCCTGGGCCTACTGCTGCCCAGGATTCCGTCCGCACGTATACGCGCAGAAAAGAAATGGTCACTTCACAGCAGGCTGCGCGTACTACGGCCCCATCTGCCCCCCGTAATCAGTCGCCAAGGAAAGTCTATACCGACGGCCCCAAAGGCCCTCCTGCTAAGCTGGCGTTTGATACCAAAGGTAATGTGATTACGCCCTGGGATCGGCGTTATCCCCGCCCCACTCCCAAGGCAGTGGATTTCCCTTCTACCTCTAAAGCAGGTCGCCAGAATTCGTTTACAATACTGGCTAATTTTCTAGATGAGGGCGTCCTGGATGCTCTCGCGGAAAAGGTGAAATCGAGGCAACAGGCGCCTCGTTCCTGACTTCCTTTTTTGAAGATATATGAAGATAGCCACGTGGAATGTGCGAGGCATTTGCTCTCGCCATAAGCAACATGCCATGTGGACCGTCTTGCATGAGAACCAGTGGGATGTATTGTGTGTAGTTGAGCACAAAAGTCACGGTGAAGCAGGAAAAGTTGTGGATTGTCATGGATTCCGTCTGTTTTATGCACGCACCCATGCTACGCACTATTCAGGCGTGCCGATGATTGTCCATGAGAAATATCAGCCTGTCCTTATTAAAAATGATGTGCACGGCCGCTTTCTGGTTATCGAAGTCTTATTTGCAGGAGAGATTTTATGGTTATTGGGCCTCTATGCTCCGAATGATCCCGCATCCCGACGGGATCTTTGGTCCACTTTGCAGGCCTCCATGTCCCTTGGCCGAAGGGGGTTTTTGATGGGAGATTTCAATATGTGTGTTCACTCTTCTCAGTCCACTTCAGGGCATTCGGTCATGGATGCGCCGGAAAGCCGGGTGTGGAATTCCTTTGCTTTGCACGTACTTAAGCAGGATCTTTGGTCGTGGCTTCACCCTTCTTTTTCAGGGTTTACTTTTCATTCCGCACAATATGCAACTACTTGGTCGCGGCTGGACAGAATGTATATCATGCAGGGGGACGATTTTCTTCCCGAGATGCTGGAAATGAAGGTCTTGCAGCAGTATGCGTTGTCGGATCATTTCCCCCTCCAGCTGGAGATGCGGCCACAATCTATTGCACCTTTTATGCAGTTGCTGGACAGGCTCCCTTTACGTTTCAACTCCTCTTATTTGAAGCATTCAATTTTTCAGGGCTATATGCAGCAATTGATTGAGAGGTTCTTATTGGACTTCGCCTCTGAGGGCTTGCCTTCATTTGCACGCTTGCTCTCTAATGTACAGCGGGTTGCTCGGCAGTATGGGATCCATCATGCCTCGCTTTGTCGCCGTCGTCGATCTGCAGCAGAGGAGTTACTGGCTTTGGTCCGTTCCTTGCTCCTGGATTCCCCGGATGATGATTTTCTGCTGTCATTGGAGAGGCGTTTGGCCCATCTTCTTCAAGTATTTCAGTTGAAATCTTATCAGCAGACCAAGCTGCATAACTTGACTGACACATTGCAAGATAGTGCCTGCCAGCCTCATAAGTTCTTTCGTGCCTTGCATGCGTCTCTGGCTCGCGACAATATGACCAGACTCCAGGATTCGGAGGGTCGCATGGTCACTGATCCGCAGACCATTGTCCATATGTGCAGAAATTATTTTATGGAACTTCTTGGTTCTTCTCCCTTGCCTTCTAGCCAGGTTACGCATGCCCGCTCGGTCTTCTATCATCTGGTCCGCCAGCAGGTTCCATTGGATATGCAAGCCACTTTGGAGGCGGATATTTGCGAGGAGGAGGTTATGGAATTTTGTTGCACCTGCCGACGGATAAAAGTCCTGGCTGGGATGGTCTCACTAATGAATTCTTTCAGAGCTCGGCCACGCAGTTGGTGAAGCCATTGGTGGTCATGTTTCAGTAGGTTTGGGAAACAGAGGTCATGCCCTCCTCATGGAAAGAAGGCCTTATCAAACTGATTCCCAAGGTCCCTTCGCCGTCAAAGCTGCAACACTGGAGACCAATCTCTTTGATGGGCTCCATGTATAAAATCTACTCCAAAGTGCTGGCGAATCGGCTTCACAAGCACATTCCCACTATTGTGCATCCTCTCCAATATGGTTTCATTAAGGGCCGCAACATTCTGCATAATATCTTAAATGTGCAAATGGCTATTGACTATGCGCGACACTCCGGTCAGGAAGTGGTATTAATTCAATTGGACTTGGAAAAGGCGTTTGATTATGTGGACTGGTCTTTCATTGCAGATCTCATGTCTGCTATGGGCTTTGGTACCCGGATGTCCCGATTGATCTACACCATTAGTGCTGCGGCTTCATCCAGAGTTATGCTCAATGGTGGGGTTACAGAGCCCTTTGTCCTTGCACGCTCAGTCAGACAGGGTTGTCCTTTGAGTCCTCTTTTCTTTGCCCTGGCAACTCACCCGGTCCTTTCAATGTTATCCTCCATGGCGGATTCTGCTCAGCTGGCAGGGTTGTCTCTTCCTTTGGGCCAGCACTTCATTAGTCAATCTTTGGCTGATGACACCTTTATGATTTTGCAGGCGGACAGGGACAACATTCGCAAGGCATTAGATGTTTGGACGCTTTTTGGTCAGGCCTCGGGGCTTCGCATCAATGCCTTTAAGTCAGCCATTCTCAGTTGCACGGAGCCCGATATACAGTCATTAGGCTGGCAAGGCCAGGTGGTTTCCCGTGGCTCTATTGTCAGGCATCTTGGATACCCATTGGGGGTGGATGTACGGCCAAAGGACCTGCTGGAGTGGATTTCACAAAAACTGGCGGCGAAGTTTATGTATTGGAAGTCGCAAGCGTGGCCCTTCCATGTCCGCCTCAAAGTGGCTCAGTCAATTATGCTCCCAATGCTAACGTATTTCCTGCCATTGTTGCCATGGACGCCTACTACTTTGAAGGCTCTCACTCATCCCATCCGTTTCATGCTATGGAAGAAGGATTCACTGAAGGCAGGCATTTCATGGATTTCCTGGTCACATACATGTACCCCTAAGCGCATGGGTGGTGGAGCTCTTTTGGATGCAGAAAATCATATGCTAGCTCTCCGTTGGTCCCTTTTTCGTGCCATGTGTGTGGATCATCACCCGTGGACCATCATAGCACGTTATTTTCTTGAGGACAGCGGGCTCCGCCATGGTAACACCCGTCTTCAGGCCTCCTGGTGGCATGTCCTTAATGCAGACTCCCGTTTTTCCAGCCCCTCTTCCGCTTTGTTACTGCACTTGGTCGGCTCTTGGAAAGTGGTGCTCCAAAAGGCCCGTTGGCACCCGGTAGGGGACCGCTTGCAGACTAACTCCTTTCAGCTGGAATTGTTGGCAATATCGCGACTACTTTCATGGGAAGATAAACATCAGCTCAGACTGAGATTTAACCGCATGGCCCGTTTAGGTGTGACGTCGGTTGCGGATGCTACCCTTGCCACTCGCAATGTCCTTGTATCGTTTCGGACTGCTAGACGACTTTTCAAGATCCCGCGCGGATACCGTGGTTTATGGGGAAAGATTTCGTCGGAACTTCAGGGTAGGCAACCCTTTCCTGCCCTGGCTGTGGATCGCCCTTGGCAGGACTGGGACCTTGCAGGCGGTTGAGTCTGAAAAAGGCCTCTACTAATCAGGTGTATCATCTTCTCATTCAGGATCACCAATGGCTGGGTGACAAAGCTAATACTGTTTGGGGACTGCGGAAATCGCTGACATGGTAGCAGACAACGCTGATGGAGGGCTGGCGGAATAAGGCACCTTTCAAATGCAAGGTCTTTCTTTGGCGGGTAATGATTGGTGGTCTTCCTCTTGCCTCGGCCCTTGCCAAGCGTCCCATCTCGAATGGCACTCGTTTCTTCTGTACCACAACGGCGGAATCGGCCCGACATCGTTTTCTTTCTTGCCCGCTCGCCAAGAATATCTGGTCACTCTTGTCCCACATTTGGCGCACTGTGGTGGGGTCCTCACTAACTCCTTTCGACTGGGTTTTTGTGCGCCCGAAGTATCCCACACCGCCACAGTTGCATATGAAGATCTTATTTCACTTTTTCAAATTCTGGGGATGCTGGCACATTTGGACCACGCGCAATGCTTTTCTCTTTGATTCGGCCTCTAATGTACCGCGTCATATTGCCAGGCTTAAAGGCCTCTTGCATTGGCAGCTAGATCTCATCCGACACTCAGACTTGCTCCCTCGGGAGGATTTGCTTCCTTGGCATATGGCAATTGCCTCTGGGTCGTTGCCATGATTGGTGTAACTTTTTAGTGCATTACTACGGGGATTTCCCACACGTTGGCCTAGGGCCCTCGTGCCTCTTGTAATCAGAAAGAGAGAGAGAGAGAGCGAGAGAACTTCTTCACCTGATGGCTTAGTGTCATCAACTATCTTGTAATCAAGTAATCTTGTATTTTTTCGTAATTAATACAATTACCTTTTACGAAAAAAAAAAAAAGAGAGAGAGAGAACCCTTGGTCCCTCTTTGGATTACACACAATTGTAAGCCATGGAGGATGATGCATTGGCAGTGGACGCTATGGTGAAGATGATGTTGTGAACACACCTTTGCGGGTGTACCTGTACCGTACCCTAAGTATAAATACATTCATTTATTCTTTGTGTGTACCACATTGGTACACACCCATCTCTCGACTCTTCACTCTCACACTACACTAAACAGCTGCACACACCTCGATTGATGTACACATTTCTTGAGTGCTTCCTCTCGCACTCTTCAAACTGGTATCAGAGCATTGGAAAACGAGTCTACATTCTCGAGGACCAAGACAGGCAATCATTGTCAATTAGTGGTCAATTTGACCAACAAAAATGAGGCAACATTAAGCGTGACCAGTTAGGTGACAATGTTTCATGCTAGGCAAAATCATGACAAACGACTCGTGTTTTCTGCAAGCGATAGCTGACGAGAGCAGCTTGCAAGCAGGTGGAACAGCAGCGGGCGGCACAAACAGGTCAGCGGCGACCAAACACAACATATCAAGCCAGCATTTCAGTTGGCGACAACTCGCAAGCAATCAACACATCAACAGTTGGGCCATTATTAAATTTTCCGGCATTTTTCGACATTTTTTAATTCCCTCCAGCAAGCGGAACCCTTATTTATTAACTGGGGTTCACACACGTAAGCACAAAACACAAATCTGTGCAAATATATGCCTGAAAATTTGGGGCTTTTCCTGGATTTGATGCTAGTCATCCAAAACAATGACATTTGACCGAGAAATTCAAGACATCGTGTGTGTTTGCCTCAAAAATTTGAGACTTCTCTTACACAAGTGAAATTTTACTCAGCTAAGCTAATTTCACAATAATTTGCGCACATTTGGACCCTGAAATTTGCGGGTTTTGCAGAATTTGTGAAATTTCTGCAACATTTGCTTGTAGTTGATACTTGAGATGAGGAATTAATGCAATTGGGGCAATTTTATTGCAAAAATTTATGCATTTTAAGCCAATTTGTGCCTTGACAATAAAATTACAACAGATTCATTATTGAGTGCGAGAAATTTCGACTTTACATTGACACTTTAATAAGTGTCCACACCACACAAATTACATTGGGCGCTGCCCATAGAATTGGCAAATTCTAACCCCCCTGCAGTGCCAATGTGATGAAGTACAAGGATGATCAATCACCAAAAGGTAACAAGTTCAAGGACTTTTGAAAAGCCTCAAACTTCTCGCGTACTAGTGCCTTGGTGAAAATGTCTGCAACATTTTTCTGTGTGGGTATCTACATCAAGCTGATCTCTCCTAAAGAATGGATGTAGGACCCTCCAATGGTAAATGTAGATCAGCCAACAATCTACGCAACCATACACATTCCATTGTTGCCGTGAAGGCTGCCCTGTACGCAGCCTCACAAGACAAGGTAGCTACTATAGGTTGTTTCTTGCTTAGCCATGAAATGCAAGAACGGCCTAGAAAGAAACAGTGTCCACTAGTAGACTGCCTAGTGTCTGCATCACTAGCCCAATCTAAATCACTGTAAGCCTGTAAGTGCAAGTCTTCCCTCCTAGAAAATAATAATGCATGTGACTGAGTAGCTTGCAAATATCTCAAGATCCACTTAACAACTTGCCAATGTATGGTCTGTGGGCTATGCATATACCTGCTCACCTGAGATATTGCATATTGAATGTCAGGGCGTGTGTTGCAAAGATAAATAAGACAGCCAATTGCCTGCCTGTAAATTGCAACATCAGACATCTCTTCACCATCATGCATAGACAACTTTAAGCCTAGCTCCATAGGAGTGCACATATGTTTGCAATCCTGCATACTAAACCTATGTAACAGCTTCTCCACATATTGTGACTATGACATAATGATACCATGTTGATTTTGGGTGAATTGAATCCCCAAAAAATAGTGTAGGCAGCCCATATCTGACATAGTAAATGCATGTTTTAATTCAGCCTTAAAATCTGCAATTTTTTCTTCAGTAGATCCAGTGAGCAGCATGTCATCTACATATATCCTCCAATGCTTTCCTCCGTCACTGCTGCTATCTCTACACATCAACTGAAGCATTCACAATCGTTAGTAAAATAATACAATTAAACCGACAAAAGTGAATACCTAGCAGTCTTCAGCTACATAAATAAATCAACTGGTTAGAAATCAATCCTAACCTTAATTTATTACGAGTGCACACTCTAAACTCATAAACGTTTATTAATTTAATATACATTTTGCGGAATCACCCATGTACACACTAAATTAATGAAACGCCCGAAAAGGATAGGCGTCCCCATCAACTTCTCGCACAAAGAATCCACTTTGTGTATGAG